>NC_071327.1:79378857-79680246 GCF_943734725.1 Anopheles marshallii
TTTCGCGAGCGGCCGCGTGTGCGCACGGTGAAACCACTACAGTAAAGTGCACTTAGTACAATCAAAATTTAATTGGATTACGAAACGCAGTAATGGGATAAACGCATTACGGCCACAGCAATGGCGCAAAAGCATGCGTTCACATCTAGCCATCCATGCCGCCCAATTCACGCCCAGCGATGGACCGTTGGATGGATCGTTTGCAGTAGATTTGGACGCAGTTCGCTATCTGGTCGCGTATCGTCCAAAGGCGTGTAAGCACCAGTGTCTGTCACGACTGGAACGCTTTCTCGCCAATTCCAAGTTTAAATGGTGTCTCCCTAGTGCGTTGAAACGATTCAGCCCCACAAAACCCGTCAGAATGGCCGACGGTCTTCAAACCAAAAGACAAACAATCATAAAAATAAGCTATAAAATCCGCGTGCCTTCAGCCTAAGCCGCGACCAGACGGAAGCAGTTCCTTTCGTCGCTTTGCCCGGCCCTCCGTTCGTTTGTCCCTCCGCGGCTCCCGGTCGGTGCTGTTGACATCCGCGTGGTCGCCTTTTGCCAAAATCGCCGAGTGGCCGAATGGCCATAAAGTGAACGATAAATTGGTTATGAGTTTGATTGGCGCCGAAAATGCGTTTTGGGGCCGGAAACGAAATTGCTAAGCATCGTGCTCGTGTACCGAGGTGCTGAGAAGAATCGGAACCGAAGAACAACTTGCTGCGAAGAAATGTTTGATCAGGGCTTGATTTTTCCTCTTCCTTTTTGTTTGGTGAACATTTTTACGATGTACTAAATTCCATTTCGCTCCCGGATCACTGGTTCTGGGGGTTTTTTCTGGCTTGTGGAAAAGATCAAGCACAAGTGTTGATTGGCGAATGGTTGAGGGTGATTAAAGTAGCTAATTAAACATTGGCCCGGTTGCAAAGTGGAACCACTCGATGACACCGGGAGATAGCTTCCGAATTTTTGGCCATTGTTACCTCCACTTGTTTGTTCGAGTAGTGTTGACAGTAGGAAGGAATGTGGTTTCCTATCATTTGGACATCTGTCAACTGGTTCACGTAGGATAGTAACAGACACATAAGTAATTTGTAGCAATATTTGAAGCTAAACAAGCAAATAGGTGTACAAGAAACCCTACAAATTGTACAGTTTGTCACGGTGTCATATGTCATATGTCAGGTCTAAAAACCGCATAGCCCATGGTTTTTGCTTCCCAAGGCAATTTATAGATAGACATCTCTGTAAATACTAATTATCTTAATACATACGTTTGTTAAAAATGATTGCATTGCCCATCATTTGTTAAAATAAAGTCAAAAATCGGCATATTGATTGCTTTCTAAACGCTTACTTTCGAAATGTTTTTCGCCATCCTCTTGTGTTTTCGTTGCAGTCATTTTATTTTTGAACGACGCTCTTCAACGATGGTCAGCTATTTGTGGTCGAGCAGGAAACTGTTTTTGAACTGTAATTAAAACCGGAAAATTGTTTTCAAATTTCCCACACTTATCGATGCTTCATCGAACGTGCGAAGGGAGGCCTGCGTAATGGGGTGAAACGAAACGTTGGCAAAAAGAAAGCAAACCGAAACGTTGGCAAAAGTTGGCCAAAAGTTGTAAAAACAGTCCCACGCGTTGTCCGGCATTGCCGGTGTTGGTTAGTTGGTACGGACTGCAGAGAAGATAAGCAGACAGTTGGGCACGGCACACAGGGTACACATATTTCCCAATTCACTGACGTGCTTTCCCAGAACCAGAAGGAAACCGATACGATTACGACCCTGAGTGTCCGGTGGTCAGACAGTTCGGGGAAAGTGTGTAGCACCCAGAAAGGGTACCCAGCCATCATACGTAGACCGGGTTAGTAAGCGTATATGGTGTGGTTTTCCACCTCTACCCATTGGCTCTCTTTTCCTTTCTCCATACGTGCACAGTTGCGGGCGGAGAAGGTGGATAATGGACATATCTGAATTGCGAAGGATTCTCTTCATTCAGTGCTTCGATTCGCATGAACTTCGATGTGTTATTCTTTCTCGCAAATTCCAAAATCTACCATCGAATCATCGGTGTTTGTTCCGTTTCAAGCACTAATTATCCGCCTTGTGACTCTCCATCGTTGACCAATTTTACGAAAAGCGTGAATAGTTTGCGAAATGGGTAGTGAAAATGGGGGAGGAAAAACACGCACCCATACACATTCAAACGTTCATACGATTTCATTTGCAAAAAAGGGGTGCACGGCGAATGTTTTTCTAGCAAAGAATCGATAAACCAGTGCGAGGCAGAAAAACATTCCCTGCCGGTTGGAGAAGTGGTACCGCAGAAAGAGCGTACAGAAATTTGTTGCTTCAGGTTTTCGATTGTCGATCAGATATTGATTTTATTTCGAGGCTTCTATTGCAAGGAATGATATACAACTAATTATTGATGGCTGACAATGGCGGACAATCCGACAGGCAAGAACAGCAACTCCTTTCCTAATAAATATTTATGTCAGTTTATTTTTGGTATCAGCTACAGGTAAAGGCAAACAATACGCTACAATTAATGTGAAATAAGCGCAGAAAAGCAACGCAAAAAAGCAAACAATTCCCATCGAAAAATCTGTACCGTAACGTGCTTACGCACCGGCTGCGGTGCGCCAAATGTCAGATGTCGAAGGCAGCACGGTACTGCTGCTACGATGGACAGACCGAACCATCCTCAGCGTCGGTTCCGCGCAATGTAAACAAGGTTGTAAATATGCATAATTCATCCCCCGGTGCGCCCGAAGACATCTGTTCCGACGATGGTTGGCCGGTTGGAGCGCCGGTCCTAACGCAGCCAACGTCTTCGAGAACTAAACCAAGGCGCGTGAAGGAGAGCAAGATGGAGCAAAAATCTTGAGAAAAATAAAACACCTCCACACTCATGCAGCTCACCCTTGGGTGATCGGTGGTTTGGCCATTTTCTTTACGCCGGTGTGCGTGTGTTTTGGGGTAGGACAGGGTAAAGATACGGGGAGTATGTTTGCCAAAAGACCGTGAATTATTAATAAGCGACTGTGGATGGCCCCCGTGAACCCGAGACCCGGTGTACGTATGAGGTAACGATGTTTCATTTTTGCACAAAACTACCCGTTCACGCTAACCCTTCGCTCGTGCCGCTGTCACGTTGATGTGGTCACAGCTCCACACAAGGGGGCGGGTCGAAAACGAGAGCTGCAGTGACTGCTGTCAGGCCAACCGAGTTGGAGGATGGTCACTAAAAGTCAAAACTAATTTTCTAATAGCTCAAACAGCCAGTGTGCTGGGATGCCATGCAACAGGGGACATTCACGTGGGCCGGGCTGTGTTGTTTAGGGTGTCGTTTAAGTGCCATCGTTCCATTCCGGTCTACGTGCCCTGTGTCCTTACGTAGGCAGGCCGGTTTTAGACACGGAAAAGGAGGAGCACAGGCTGATGCGATGATGATGCGCTAGCTGGCGATAGTTTTCGTGACAATAAGTCATCCACAAACTGGAAAGGCGTGAAATGTGGCCCTTCCCTGTTCGTACCATGTGGTAGGTCGGTGAGTAACTTGACGATTATGATATGGGATCATATCTCGTCGCGAGGAATGTAAATTCTTTTTCAAGATGAGTAATGTGTTGTGGAGCAGGCCTATTAACAAGACTGTAAATAACACTTATGCGTTTGTAAAATATATTCATATTGAATCCGGAAATGGTTTAAAAGTTTACAGAGCAATCCAAAGTGATTATTTTACAAGAAATTATCCTTTTTTGCTCGAATTATGAATCTACAATGTCTCTACTTCAGTAAAAATATACTCCGAACCTCTCGAAAAGATCGAGAGTTCGTTTGGAATAGTTTGAATTTTAATACTTTAAAAATATTGTGAAAAAAAATAAGGAGGCAGCTTACTTAAGCTTTTAGTTCTAGTGAATTATGTAAATAACATCTGAGAAATTACATTTTAATTATTTGCAGTACATAACTTCCCTTCAAATGGTTTGAGTTGTGAACCGAGCAAAATGAAGCAGTTTAATGTAGAGCATTATCATTAAACACATCTTAACAATTCAATATCGTTAGACGCAATGTAAAACGCTCGAGACATTATCATCTCCCAGGCATGTGCGCTTCCATCATCACTCATCGCCATCGTCAAAACGGCGTTTTAGTCCGCGTAGGAGAAAGTCTACACACCGAAATCTGCTTCACCGTACCCATCTAATCAAGTGATTAAAGAGAAACCGCCACCACCGGCGGGTACGGTTGTGCTGTACTCGGTCACCGGAAAGTATGATTAAAAAATCCCTCACCGTGAACGTAAGCCACGGGGTTTTACTGATGGGGTTTTTGGTGTTTTTTTGTGTTTTTCCTTCTATTTCTTTTTCTTTCCGTTTCCGTTACAGAAGACCCTTCATTCCGGTGTGTGTGTGTCTGTGTGAGCGTGTCGCTCTGTTCGGGTTTGTTTATTCGTCGCCCTGACCGATTCGGCAGCGACTCCGTTTGCTGAAAGGTGCCCCAAAAGAGTCGTCACAGCGGGCTTACCGAGCGGGACGGTTGATGGCTTCCCTTTCGCGCGAATAAGGGAACAAGTTAACAAGGACATCGTGCCACTGGCTTGGACTCGCTTTTCGGGCGTGTTGTGATAGTTAAGCCTTCATCCTCCCCAGGGGTTGTACCGGCAGGTGAAACACCAGGCGTCTCCACTGGGCTCCACTTCACGCGTAAAAGTTACGGTAACCGGCGTTAGCACACCGGTTTTGCCACGTGGCGTGACGCTAGCTGCCGCATGCTTTCCCGATTCTCCATTCCCAGTGCCGATGCCGACCCCCACGCTCCCCACAGCCGGTGATGGTTAATGGATTTTTCAAACATTTCACCGGCTACACGCAAAATTACCATAACGTGTTCATTTCGGATGCTTGCTTGCGTTCCTTGGGTAAGGTGATGGGAAAATGCCGTCCTTCACCAGCTTCTCTATTCGCTTGTTTCCATACCTTTCCGCAGTACGCTGGGTGTGAGTTAATTCGCGGTTAAAGGCTGCGACAGACTGATTGGCAGAACGCGGGTTTTTAGTCGGTGGATAATTTAAATTGTCACTCCATCTTTGCGCTCCACGAACGAACGTGCCCGTCCCAAATGGGTGTCCTTTATCAGGGGTTTGGCGTGATTTAGTAACGCTAGCGGGGCAAAATGATGGCTGGAAACTTTTAGTTTTTCCTTCCTTCCCGGAAACATTTAGCCGGGCGGGCCGGGAGTTAGTTGGCCGTAGCGTTGGTGTTAAGTGTTTTATTTCGATCACGACAGACAAACCCGACTCCGCATAAGCCTTTCTGCGGTATTGGTGTCTTAACACAGGGTTTACCAGCAAAACGGATTGTGGATTAAGGTAGAGCAATGGGAAATTAGAACAACTAGCCTGCAGGTGATGGTAATTATACGGAGCAATGTATAATCATAAGGTACTAATATGATACGATGCGATACATATGGGTGGGATACTTTATGCCATTCGCAAGGGTCTACATTAAATGTTCCAATTGTATGTTGATTTGTTTTGGGGCGGCCCGGTGGCATGATGGTAGCGGCGCCGATCTTCACACGAACGGACCGGACCAAAATCCCATCCGGGCCAATCCCCCGTAGCAAGGACTGGCTATCCGGCTACGTGGTAAGGTAAAAGTAAGTCGATACGGCCAGGCCGTTCTAACGAAAAAAAAAATGTTGATTTGTTTTGTAAGATTAACAGACACTAATAAACAAGGTCAGTCAAGTTTGTAAAACCTTAGCTTCTCATGAGAGTGACGATTTAGGGTTGTTTGAATAAAAACTAGGCATTTAACTTTCAAAGTGAATCATACAAAATTTGTTTCATGATAGGATAATCAGTCATTAAAGTTTGATCAACCCACACCACTGAATCAAACATTCAATGGAGGATCAACTCAATATTGCTGATATAGTGATTGATCAATCTCTCGTGGCTTTTTAATTATCTTCTACTGCTGCCACTACTTCCTTGAATATTTGTCAATCGTCCGTAACGAAGCTGTTTTAAGAGACTCGTTTCGAACGCTTGTGATGAAGCACCCGACTCAAGCAACGAATGCACCTTTGACTCGTTGCCGTAAGACACATAACATGTTTCGTTCGGAGTTGGGTATGGATTGTTCTTCTACCATTTTTCTGTCCTGTAGCTATTGAATGTTCGTCAAAAGATCATTCCTCGCTTATTCTAGATTATTCATCGCAACGTGCTGTAATGAGACGCACTGCAGATCTAGATCTTTGTCAAAGAATTTGTTAACCAAAGAAAGACACACGCACGGATGGATACACACCAAACAAATCTCCACAATACTACGACAATCGATCGGAATTTATCAGTGTGCGCGCAACCGGTACCGGTGGCGAAGGAGAAATTGGCGCAAATTTATTCACTCACTTGATTAATTAGCTGTGGAATAATTGGATCGATAGCGTCAGTTTGATTTACTTTCTGCTCCGGTGTTCGATGGACGGGCAGTCGTACTCAAACACCGATGAGCACCATGATAGCAAAAGAAACAATTCGAAAAGTTTTCTCACACCATTTCGTTTGGCCCGTTGCAGACACGCTTCAAGTTCACGCCGGGGACCGGTGAGTTCGGTGATTGGCGGATGGCACGACGAAGTCCCGACGAGTAGTCCCTGCATTGCCTCGTTCAAGTCACGCTGCGGCACTGATTAGGTAACGTGTTTTCTCACCGTTCGCGGCGCTAGAAGAAAGGAAGGGGCGAGGTTTGCGTACCACAATAACAGCGGTAGCGAAAAAGAAGTAATAATAAAACCGGGACACTCAAGTTAACAGTTCACCGCACGCCATCTTCGACTGCGGGAAGAATTAATGCCTGTCAATGGTTTGGTGATAATATTTTCTGCTGTTTTTGGTATCATTGTTGTTGTGGTGAAAGAGAGTGAGAGCTTTCTCTTCTGTATTGACGTATAATTAATCACAATCGACTGTCAACGGCAAAATGGTGAGGAAGTTCCATTAAGGTGGTCGATTATTTGAATCAATGTTTAAAGTGTAAAAAGCAACACTTATTAGCAAACGATAATTGACTATGGCCATTATTTATCACACTTGAACAATTTTTGCTTTAATTTTCATTGAGCGACAAGTCAGGTCACTTATTTGTCCAAATCTTGAGTTAACCAGATGCTTAACGAAACTTAACTAGAAGTGTACAGGTCAATTTTTTGTCAAAAAAGGGTTTAAATGTTGTTCCTACTTTAAATAAACTGTACTTTCCAGCCGGCATGTACAGTAGCACCGCGAGAGAAACTTTCTGAAACTAGCATCTCCCAATGGACCGTTGGTAAATATCAGGACACTTATTTATCATTCTTCCACAACCACCACCAGGTACGTGCCGACTGGTGGAAAACTCCGGCAAACTTACCCTGCAATCCATCGATACCAAAACCGGTGGGAAAATACATTCGGTCATAATTCATTTCACGACCCTGTACCAACCACCAGACCACTCATGCCCGTACCGTTCGGAAAACTTCACCAACTTAATCCCAATCCAATCGTGAAAATGCTACTTTATTTCATGTTTCCTACCCATTGACCACCAGGTTTGACCTGAGCCGGAGTTCTGGTGCCGATAACGTGAGTAAGCGGATGAAAATTAACTCTCTCGCTCCCGTTGGGTGCTGGGTACCGATAGTGTGAGGTTGTTGAAACAGCCCAAACCGTCCTCCCAACCCCAAAACTATGTGCGTGAGGTTGCGGCACGGTTGACGAAAAAAAGGTATGGTCTTAAAAGTATGCCCATAAATATAGCTTTGGAAGCGCTCGTGATCACGATCAAGGGCAAAAGTGGTGTCAGTAAGTACGGTACCGTTGTGGCTGTTAGAAATCGAAACGGGAAAATGTCGAAATGTCGACCGAAAGGTAAAGTGATGATGAAGGAAAATGTATGGACGGGCCCGATAAGCACGATCAAATCACGTCCCGATAAGTAGTATGACCGGAAATATTTATGTAAGGTTGAAAAAAAAAACACTGCACAATGTTTTATTTGCTAGTAGAGGGGACGGTTAACTACCGTCAGCTAGGGGAAGCTAGAACCCTACAGCTATTTGTGTCATAATAATGTGCTCAAAAAGTCAATTTCACAATACCGTTATTACTAGATTAAAACGTTCATTTGGATCACAGTAGACAACATCAATAAATGTCTAAACATCTTAACCTGGAGAAGGATACTTTTTTGAGTGTAAATTTATACTACTCACTTTAAAGTAGAAATGCTTATTAATGATTCTCTTCCAGTATTAAGGCTTTGTAAAAGAAGCGTGTTCAAAGAGTTGGACTCTTTGGATCAGTGCATACTGTGCGAAAATATTCAACTTTTTTACGCGTGAAGTTGACGAAAAAATAATGAAATTCAGTATAACATTTGCAAATAGATTGAAAGGCAACCTCCAATGTGAGAACGCTTTAAATTCTTAGTAATTTTATGCTAACTCTTGCTTACATTGCTTGATCAAAGAGTTCAATGGCTGATGGGAAATAATCTTCAAATAAAACCAAGGACAATACAAGTCTATTACAACAATAATCTTTTGCGTCATGAAAATGGCATCCTCTAGGCTAAAGTAATATCATCCCGTGAAAAAGTCAACTCGCTTATACACAGATCTAAACCCTTTCTCAGCACCAGATGAATCAGCATTTTCGGCGCAAACCAGAAGTGGTCGAACGGCAAAAACATTCTGTTGCAATGTAACGAACGAAGAAACGCAAAGACAACAAGAAAAAAAAAACGTCCCGAAATTCATCACTTATCATACTGCAGCACAAAATAAAGCTATCCCTCCAAGAAGCGCACCAGGGCTTTCTCGGAGCAAGGATGATTCGATAAAAAGCAAATTCTGACCCATTTGCGACAAATTTAGTCCCTCCCATTCATCTTCCCGGTTCGCATGCGAAGCACAGACCATGGATACCGATCGTTCGGTGTAAAAAACTAAGGGGAGAAAAACCTCCCCGGTTCATTTGGTTTAAACGTTGTTACATCATACAATTTGTCCTGGTGCTGCTCGTATACGGATTCGGACGATGTTCGCCTCGGCCGTTCTCCATTCCTTAAGCGCTTAGAGATTGTTTCCCTTTTTTTCGCCGCTTCTTCCTTGAAAAGGGGTTTTAAGACACGATGCACAGAAGCCATCCGTGTGGAACGGCAGGCAAAAGGGAACGCTTTGACAGCCGTCGTCTTTGCTCCATTTTGCAAAGCTCATCCGAGCAGGAGGTTGTACGTCGACATAGGGTGGAAAAGTTTCGCATCCATCCGTAACCGAAGGTTGGTACTCGGCAGCCATGTGAGTGAGAAGGGATGTTTGCACATCCGCAAAACCCCGGTGCGAAGAAAGGATTCCGGTTGTGCTTGGCTGCATTGAATGAAATGGCCGGCGCAGGGTGATGTCCTTCTTGGATGGCGGAATTTCCGAGGTAAATCCAGTGGACAGTGGGCAGGAAGGAATTGGGGTAAGATATAAATAAATAGTTACAAAAGTTTGTCCCCTCGCAATGGTACAGGCACTTCACTAGCGGCTACCTGCGATACGGGGTCCGGTGTCGTGTACGGGAACATCAGGCCATCGGCGATGGATGAATGTCACTTCGTCACACGCTGGCAACTAAGGACTTTATGAAAACATTCAAAGGAAATTGTACGTCTCGGGAATGGAAGTGAAAAAAGCGGTAGCAATACTAACTACTTTTTGCCGTGCAGATATGCTGTAGAGACGCTTAAAGGGGTCATCTGGTAGAGTAATATAAAAGTGACTTGTAAAACATGCATGCCGCAAAATTATATTGTCCTTAATGATGCATTAAGATATTACTTTCAAAAATAAAGCAATATTCATTACAGAGATATCCAATACCAAAATCAACTGGAAATGATTATAAACGATGCTAACGATGTAATAAAGCCACTGTTTCGGAACTGTTTCTTCTGGTCGATTATGCAATTATGTTTGATACTTTAAACTTCCAACCGTAGCTTCTTATGATGGACATGTAACTTGGCCAAAAAAACATGCACACACAAACAGACACTTCACATCAGTATCGCAGCGAGCAGCCCAAGCAAGTCCAACCGAAACAAGGACGACTAAATCCTCCGTGTTAACGTGCTCCGCTGCAGCAACAGTGTTGTGTGGGAAAAATAAAACAAAACTAATCGCTGTACGAAAGAATTGCACTTACCGCCTTTCATGATGCTAACGATGCCGCTTCATCTTCCAGCGTGCGCAACAACGATCCTTTTCGTTGCACCGTAGAGCTGTGCGGTCCTAGCCTAGTGGTTCTACACCGTCAGACTATCGGTGCCGCTTATCTGTGAAGAAAGTGTCACACCGACCGGGGAGAAAAGGAAACAGAGAAGCTTGATAAGCGGTGTGGGGAAAATGTTATTACGGAGCGCCCAGCTGTACATAATGATGGTTTTGTGTGTGTGTGTCTTGTGTTGTTTTTTGGAGAGTACGAGAAAGGTACAAGCAAACGCAATGAATTGAAGGGCGAAGACAGTGAAAAGAAATCTTTTCGACTCGCACAACTGCTACGAAAGATATCTCAAACTGTATGAAACTTACCCTTTCTTTCAACACACACAAAAAATGAAAATAAAACCAAGCAAACTGGCAAAACGATATCAACCGGTCGTATGTTTGCGAACGTATATATCATTGCTCACATTGCTGTCCACTCGGTTCTGCAGCGTTGCTGCAAAGGATTGGGCTGGCAGCCAGCGAAACGAGCGGCGGTAAAGCGAATAAATTTTGGCCGAATCTCTGAGCGAAAGCTTTTGCCTAATCCGTCCGTTCTCGATGCTCGTCGCTATCGTTCTCGACCGTCGAGCTGTCGAATGGCTGACGAAATGTGGACGATTTGTCGTTGTGGAGAGACAACAAAAAAGTGGAAAAAGATAAATGACACTTGGAAGATTTGTTTTTTATTTGCACCATTCGGACGATGGGGAAAATGGGAATTTGAAGTGAGAAAACAGGATTAGAGGGTGAATGAGTAACGGAGCGATTTTGTGGGATGATCGTCCGTGTGTTTGAGCTAAATGTGGTTTCCTGATTTTCGACCAGGTAAACAAACAAAGGCTTACTAATTGTAGAAGTAGAGTAGAAGAAAACTGAGGTATGCGAAGGATTGTTTGATGAGTGAATGGAGTATAATTTGATGATGAATAATGTACAGATATACGAGACCACAAAATGATTGATGAGCAGTGGGTTTTTGCTTTAAAAACTTTTGTTTTATTAAACAATATCCATACTTCCTTCAGATGAGTTACATTTAAAAGCTCGAATAAATACGAATGGAATACGGTGTAAAATATAAGCTCTTGCAACATATTTACTGTACTTCAAATTCATCTACAATACTCATTTGTTGGAATTTACAACCAACTGTTTGCTTCAACAGATAGTACAGCTTTATTGTGCGGTATTCATTACATCTGAGGTGAAATTTAGACAATCAACAGGATTTTACACCGGTTCGAAACGATATGCCAACCACTAACCAGTACCTGCACATAGACAACGGCGTGCGAATGAGTCTGTCGTATCCACCCAGTAGCGCCATCATAGTTCATTGTTGCGTCCCAACGGGTAAAGAACGTGATAAAATCCGCTTACAGCAGCATCGCAAAAACCGAACCGCAAGACCACGGCTTCTAATTTCATTCAATTGTCACTTTCAAAAAGGCCCGCACCAAAAAAACCCTCCCGTACGTATCATTCTTCTACTGCTGGACTGCTCGGTACTTGAATTCTCTAATAGGAAGGTGTGTTGGGAATGATACCAAGAGCACCACAACACCGCTTCCTATCCCGAGAGGATGGACCTCAACTACTGCACTGCACCATAAAATGTAGCAAAGTTTCGTTACAGCTCGTGACAAAATGCCGGATATTAAAGACTTTTACCCAAGCGCGGCTTCGGCGCAAGCCAAACGCCTTGCCGCCAATCGCGGGCCACGCGTTCGTCGATGATGATGATGGTAGTGTGTTTACCTTACTGCGTGCAATTCGTTTCGCAACAATCGGAAACACTCCCCGTGGGAGTGTCGATGGTTTTGGTACGGGCGAAAGGTCTTACCGAAGGTTTCCAAAGAATAAAGCTGCGAAAAATTGCCTGCCAGAGCACCCAAAATCCCACTTCCACCCGTGTGCAAGTTTGTGTCGTGTGGCTCACACTTACGTCAAGATATCCGCGCCATCCATCCAGGATAGAGATAAGCCTTCAAGGGAGAGGCGCCCATACGGTGCGGCCTTGGGTTGATTGCTACCACCAGCAAAAAGCACAAAACAAACGTCACACAATCGAGCCAGCTTTGCGAATGTCCCCGAAGGGTACGAGAAGAAAAACCGGAAGAAGGATTCTACGCCTTTCGGGGAACTAGGTTCGGATGCCTGGTGGAAATGTGATACTTCCCATGCTGTATCCATTTCGAGCGTCATGCATGTGGCCTGGAATTGTGTCCATGCATTCAGCGACTTTTCTACAATTTCAGTTACAGAACGAGAAGGATATGTCGTACCACTTCCGCAAGTGGTGAGATTTCTTTGCCTCACACAGTACAAATGTTAGTGGGGTGATTGTTGGTTTGTGTGAGAGTGATATTAAATTCGAATAAGTCGTTTCAATAAAGAAACCTCGTTCCACATGACATACATCCGCAAGCAGCGGTAAAATGTTTGAAATGATCTAGTTAAAGCTCTTCTGCACTTTGCAAAGCATTGTGTGGCATATTGGCTTTGTTTGCTTGATGTGTTTTATGTCCACACCTTGCGATTGCTCGCTAGATTTGAATGCAACGAGCTTCGTGTATTGCAAAAATCATCATCACTTTTTGAGAATCCGTTCCGAGAAAAGTGTTCTACTCGCTCATCAAACACCATGCACACTGCAAACTACTCCAGGTTCAGCTTTAGGAAAAGGCAGCAAGGCATGAATTTTGTTTGCTCACCCAGTCAGATTTGGCCAGTCGCAACGCAAAATCAACGGGCTAGACAGAAATGCTGTTTCGCACTGTTTGCCCACTGTATCGCTTTTCCATGCTCTTTTGTCATTTTGTTTGGCTTGCTTTCCGTTCGCTAAATCCAAACAGGACACCAAAAAACAGAGAGCATTCACATAGCGCCGACTGATCAAACTTTATTCTTTATTGGTGCGAACGTTTTTGCTGACACAGGGAGGCTTTTGTAGGGTGCGCATTTTTTCCTTTCACGCGCTTAAATAGTCCTGCTTTCCATTTTCCTAACCCAGAACCAACCCAACCCATCACGAATGGAATGCAAATAAAGTTTGAATTGGTGAGTAACGGACCGATGTGAGTGCTTATGTATAAAAAGAAGCATAACACAACTCGTCCTTCATGGTATGTGAAACTCGTTTCTGTTATTTTGTCCACTGGTAACACTTGCAGTGGGTACTCGACCGTGCACGGATAGCGGAGTAGGACCGGCCCCCGACGGGTACCGAGTCGGCGTTACCCTGCATGTTTTGGCGTTGTTTCGTTTGGTTTAAATTTTCACTTCCATCGTATAGCAGCATTTTTGGCATAACTTTCGCAATGGGTCGTATATGCGATGTGTTTGGTCAGTTGCTTTCTGACTGGTGGAATGGCTTTTGCTGTACCGGCATGCGAGACTTCCAAGCACGGATCAATTGAATGTTGTTTGCAAGTTATTTGTTTGAAGTGTTGTATCGTAAATGTTCAGGAAAAAAATCCATCCACAAGGGTATGTTGTGTTGGGATGAAAATATCAGTTTTTCATATTGATGTTATGAAGTTTGTGAATTTTCATAGATTTTATTTTAAAATAAAATACGCTAAGAAAGTTTTGGTATTTAGTGATATAAACGGTTACGTGTATCATGAAAGGAATATTATTAATCTAAATAAGTTGAATTTAATATTATTAGCACTCATTAGACTAATTTAAAACAAATTTACATTAATTTTGAAATTATTTGTTAGAAAACTTAATATTGAAAAGTATTCAAATTCAGCCACTTCTTAAAAACTAAAATTATTCTTTTGACTAACACTAAGTAATAAGCTATGACGAAGCTACTTTTCACCTTTTGAGTCTTGATATCATGCAGGGCAATGATGGCATGGAAATATGTGTTCATCGGTGCATAGCAATGTATAAAAAAAAGTCACCATCTATGAGAAAGGAACTACAGTTTTCGTCTAGTTCAAATGCAAAACCTTCTCGCCCCACCGACCGAATCAATTGCATTCTTCCGGAAGATGAAGATGTAGCGGACCGAAGCTAGGAGAAAAAATCCACATCTGCCAACATTTGATTTGGTGCACTGGCACCATGTGCTTCGATATGTATGCCGCTGTCAATTTTGGCAGACGGTGCACGCGTATGCATCTGCCATTTGACTCGTTTGCATCGTGCTGAAATTGCATCCTGTCACTTTGCCCCCGGGAAGCACCAATTTTTCGGGCGAAAAGTTGTTTAAAAAAAAAAAGCGGTTCGTAATAAACTTCAGCGATTGTAGGGCGCCAAATATGATTGCTCGTAGCGACCGTCATCTTCGAGATGCAGATGAAGCGTATAAATGCGAACGCTCGCGACACTCGTTGACAACCGTTGACAGCAAACGTCTACCGGGAGAGACAGGAAATGCTGACTCGATGCCACGCTAGCAGTAGTGTGATCGATTTTTTGTGCACCATTTTTTCATCGCTCTTTTCGAAGAGGTGCAAATGAGGTACGCCGTGATAGGTTTGGTAGCATGGGCAACCGAATGGTTATGGGCAACCGAAGAAAAAAAAAACAGATTTCCATAGGGGAAAAGTTACCAAACGAGTGGAATTGAAAATTGTTAGAATTTTGATGAATTTTCCTCACAATGATCGATAGAAGGCACACAAAAAAGTCTCCTCAATTGGGATGAGCAAAGTTTTCAATTATCATTACTGAAAAATTTAATTTGCTCGCCCTTCCACCACCCCATTCTTCATCGCAGAGAAAATTGGTTTTCCCATACGTGCCGAGAACGGGTCGAAAACATGTGGTCACACGTGGGAGAGAAATAAAAAAAAAACATCATCCGTCCGTCCGTGATCTGATGATGTGGATGGAATTGAAGGATATGGTGACGAAATTTTCCAAAATAAGGTCACTATTTGTATTGAACATGTGCCAAAGGTAAAACAGATGGGTTCAGCAGAGGTGGCGCACACATTCCCGCATTTCCCATTTTCCAAGTTCAAACTCGTGTATAGGCCTCTCAATTTGTACTAATTGCTGTTCAGAGCTAGAAGCGTGGGGTTTTTTTGCATTTATACCAATGGCCTCAGAAAAGAAACTGCCCCCTCGTATGCATGCATGCACCACATCATGTACGTGACGACGCAATGATTTCAACTATTTCGACAACCAAAATGTGTCACAGTGCCGTGCGAGGGCGATGTGAGCAAATTAAGATTCAACCCGCGCATACGGTCACGATCGGGAGCTGTCCTCCGTCGGGACAACATTCGGGACAGTTGATTTAAAAAGTAAAAAAAAACACACACACATAAATGAAGGGAGTTGATTGACAGGGGTGGAGGGAAGCGGGTGGAAATTATAACTTATGCCCGATGATTTATTGCTGCAGTTTGAAATTGGCTTCAACCCACCGGGAGTGGTGCAAGTGCACCAGCTGCGATATTTCGATGCCCACTGCAGCATTGAAATGAAGCGTATGTAGTGAACGGGAAAGCTTGCATGAGATGCAGAAACACCAGAATATTTGCGGAGGAGAACATGGTGAACAGAAAAAAAAAACTGCAAAAGAAAAACACTAGCTAAAGAATGGAATTAGATCACGTCCGAACTCGTATCCGTGTGTCAGATGGTGCATTTATAATATTATTGCGCTTGAATGATTTGCTACGGCCCCGTAAGGACTTTGAAAAGAGCACGAACGGTGCACGGATGCTGCCAAAGGAAGGGACGCAAATTAAACATAGGATGCAGATGAAAAGAACTGAACCGATAGCATACTGGTCGGAATGTTGCATTTCAGAAAATCGGACAATATGTAAAACAAAAAATATTTCACACAGAATTTCATTCATCAATTACTGTCTGCAAATACTAAAATTCAAAGGATTGCCCCACGATACATTTCGGCAGTGATAAAATGTTGGCAATGAAGATTAATTGCTAGCAAAAGATAGAATTTCTAGCAAGTAGCTGCAACTCGGCGCACATAATTGTTTCGTGCTTTAACTACACAAACAGATGCGATGTGTCTATATCTCGCTCTCACGTAAGTGTTGAGCCAATATGCTTCATAAAATGCGTTCGCAAGCGGCACAAATTCTGCCGCATCAAGTCTTAGACTACACACCGCCTGGTCGAAAACAGGCGGCAGCATCCGTTTCCACACTTCACTGGCTTAATTTAATTAAACTCATAAAAGTACTGCGCTCAAAGGGACCTCACAGTACACCATTTGGTGTGTGCGTGTTTGGTCTTCATGGTGAATGCCGATGAAGCTGTGGTTCCTGCCAACTCCTGCCAACCAATCGGTCACTTTGGCTATGCGTCACGTTGGGCTCGGTATGGGCAAAGCCGCAGGAGATTTTCCCGGTTTGTCTGATGGGCCATCTAAGCCTGGGCACAATCCATCATCGTTTGTCTCACACGCAAGCACATACATGGGTGTGTGAGTGTGTTTGAGTGGGTGCGTTTGATGAGTTTTCTACCAACGATACTGAGGGCGCTATGGTGCGTGAAAAGAATGACCGTTACGCAAGGCACTGACGTACAAAAAAGGGCGCAATCTGCGAACAAGAGCGAAAACTTGAACCTGTACTACTGTAGCGTTGTTTCATTATCAGTACTTGGAGTATACAAAGTTATTTGTGTTGCAATTATCCGTTACATAGCGATGATTTTCTTCTAGCATTGATACTTTGATGATTCTTCAAACTGTCGCCACAAGTAATTAAAAGCATTTTAGTGTCGTTTCATCGACCAATTTGAAAAAGAAGCAATAAAACCCAATTTTGAATAAATGCAGTAAAGCGTGCATAATGCTGTCAGACCGAATAATAAATGCAAAGAAGAGATCTTTCATAAGCATCCCTAAAAATGTTACAAGTTAAACTTAATGCTGGTCACACTCGCGTGAAACATTAAAATGGTAATTGAAGACATAATTTGCGTCTATTTTATGATTTATTGTAAACACCTGAACACGTGCAGCTCGTAACATGTATTACCTTTGTCATTAGAAAATGCTAATTATATTTCATTTCATAAAAAATTGCATTAAAATTATGATAAATATTTACATAAATATATAACAAGTCTTCTGAATACTCTAGAGAAATGATTTACATAATGGGTCTTAGATGAAGATGTGTTTTTCTAAACGAAAGTCGTTCATTGGCAGTCTTTTGAAATGAACCCCTGGAGTTATGCAACACACGCGACAAGCCAAGATGTTTAAAAATCTTGAAGTTAATTAAACAATTAAATTAAATAACAATACCCAAAGTTGGTCCATATTGGTAAAATAAAGTATGATTGGCTGGGAATGATTTACATCACACGAAAAAAATAAGAAATATTAATTTCAAATTTATCACCATAATCCAATTAAAAATGGGTAAATAAACACTGCGAAATATAATCAAAAGAAGCTCAATACAAAAAGAGAAAGTCTCCCAACGCTGAATTCTAATCCCGATTTATATTTGAACAGTTTTTCCCTAATTATTCCTTTCTGCCCTTTTTATCCAGCCGCGCTCGGGACCAATCGTAATTTCAAGTCGATTAATTAGACATTGGGTCAGCACGCGAAAAGTAATACATTCATTGTTTGTGGAACACGAACAAATGGTGCGGTGTTTGGGGGTGGTGTATGAAGAATTGGAACAATTAGCCATTGTTTAATAGCGTCGGAATGAAATTCGTTTGATCCGAAACACCGCTCGGGGTGGGTGGAAATTCATTAGAACCAACGGGTAATAAAAACTCGAACCGCTTTGATACACCGCACCGATGTCGATTTCTCAACTTTTCCGCATCCTGCGCCTGCGGGGTGTTGTTTACAACGGTATAAATCATCGGAAACCATTTATCAGCACCAGCGGAACGGTGGTACTGGTTGTAAGGGCAAAAGGGCATATCGTCGCACTCGCACTGCGGTACGAGCAGCAGATAACATTTAATTAGATCAATATTTTCCCACAGGATCTCATTAAATTTTCAATTCACTCTGCCTTGTTCTTGAGCATGGCGGAGCGTGAGTGTGGCAGTGGTTGAGACTGACGCTGAGGACAGTAAATGAATTTTCGTTGAATTCTCACCGTGAAACCCATCGGTACAGACCGCTGCCATTCGGTTCGTAGGTTCGGTGATCAAAGCGTTCGACTAATGAATCATTAATTGATTGGCTGGGATGAAGTCAATGGACGGTTTCGGCCATTCCAGTGCTCTGTTTGCACTGCGCCCGATATTTATACAATCGAATAAAGCTGAAATGGGATGAAAGGTTAATGGTTTGTATGTGTGTTTGTTTGTTTGGAAGCCCCATTTGTGTGTGTGCGTGTCTGTATTTTCCTCCCAATGGGACACAAATTATGAACCATACGGGCATTGTTCTTTGTCCCCATTTGCAAGGTTTGTTCTGTATTCTGTTCGGCGTGCCCTTTATCAGGAATCAATGCTTCGTAGGATGCTCTCCGGGATAAAACTCCCAAGAGATGCGTTATCTCCATAAACCAAATACCATTGTTTGTTCGATCGAAACGATTCCTACCGTTTGTCTATTCATCCCTATCAAAACTCTCATACCGACATTTGCCATTCTTCGTAGGTTTTGTTCGTGTTAAATATAGGGATCTTTTCCATCTTTCCTCCCGTCATATTTGGCTTGGAGTGGAAAAATACCATTTCTTATGCGTCATCTCACTCGAGTGAATAATGATTCGCAAAACAGGGACACTGTCATAGCCGGAAAGGCACCCCAATATCCCGGGTAGCTTCTCGGATGGGAAATAGCGTAGAAAATAATAGCAACAAAATGCGTCTCCAAACACAATCTCGTCCGGCGATTGTATCGTACCCGAGGCCAGCCCAACTAACGAACATAATCCACACAATCAGTGTGTTCAATAATCCATATTATTAAAATTCAAAGCTTGCTCCCTTGTTTTTTTGGGGGCCACTACTTTGCTAGCAAGCGACTTCTTTGTTTGCGCCCAGAAATGATTGAATCCTATGGGAGCTGCCTTGCTAGCTTTCATTTAGATTGTTCGTTTAGGACGAAAGGTGTCTGCCGTACACTCATCCCAGTTTTCCCATCCTGACGCTCTTGTGCTGTGCATGAAATTGAAAAGATAAAACCAAAACCCAACGCTAGACGACACGGCGAAGCGTTTTGTGTGCATTCATTTAAAATCGAAAAAGCAACTCACCGAATCCGCTTAACAGTGTTTTGATTTTGATGTAATCCTATTTAGCAAACGCGAACATCTTACACGCGCACGCCTTTTCTTCGTTAGTCGCTTAGTGCGATGGCGCGAATCCTTCATCTCATGGCTTTGTTTTGCCAAATCGCTTTTCATCACTTGTAACGGAATGATCTTCAAATGTGATGGGTTGAAAGAATGAATTCTACAAAATCTAGCTATTCGCACACGATCCAAAGCAGATGGTGATGGTGGGCTTTGAAATTCAAAGCTCTGGTTTCAGTTCGACATAAGGACACCAACACACACACACACACGCTTCAGTGAATTTTCGTGCCTGGAATGGTTGGAATTCATTGCCACCTCTCGGTTAAAATTCCTTTTACGCCAATTCGACAGCCTCATAAACGCACACAGTAGCACCATGGTGGCACATTTTGCGTGTGCCATTTCTCTCGAGTGATGGAAAGAATTTTAATAGGAAATATTTGTTATTCAACAAGGCCAGTTAAGTCACCGCCACCGACTTTGAGCAGTTGCATGTTGGGTTTCTTCCCACCCAGATTTTCCCATCCGACACCGGCATCGTGTTTTTCCCTTCGGCCGCCAAAGTGTCTTTAGAGGTGGCGCAAAGAATTCGTTAAAATTTATTAAATTATTATGCTTCACATTACGCAGCACAAAATGGAGAACGGTGGTTGTTAAAAGACCGGCTACACGGGCCAGCATCATTACCGGCCACGGTATTGCGATGTCTTCCTGCCGCGTTTTGTTGTTGTTGAGCAGCTTTGTTGTGGCCTTTCAGTCTGTCAGTCAGTCAGTTGCCGGAGCGATAAATCTGATTAAATTTGTACATTTGTGGTGAATATTTGTGTCTGTGTATGTGTGTGGATGGACAATTGATTTATGGTTGCGAAATGAAAAACGGACGACATGTTTTCGTTCTGTAGCGATCGCGAGTAGGAGCGAGAGCGGTTTATGGAGAATCGTTGCTTAATCAAACACAATTATTCAGAGGAGTTTTTGGCAACCAGTTATGTTTAATTTATCGCTTTCCGTATTCATCATTTATTTTAAGAATTTTTCATCTTTTCCCAAATTGGAGCTGACAGTTGTAAGATGTTTAACAAGCGATGCAGATGAAAACCTTCAATTAAATTATTTTAACAAAGATAAAGCAGAGCAATCATGTAAATATTAAATAACTGAACCAGTTCACGCTTAAAATGTGCAATAATAAATTTAATTTTTGAACATGTGCCATAAACAATAAGAAACTGCCAAAATCTTATTCACCATACTTTGGCGTATCATTTTTGTAAACTTTAAATATCAACACCAACTTCAGGACATTCATCCACACACAGGTAGCTTTTCCGACACACGAGCCAGATAAGAACGTGACTCACTGCTTTGCAAAGCGCAACATCCCCGCGTGTATAATTACGTGCCAACGTGTAATCAATCAAACTTGGCGCTCGGTTGTTCTGCTGAATGCTACCGGTTAAATCCATTGTAATCCGACCATTTCGCTCCGGAGCGAAGCGCATCTCTTCACCGATTATTATGCACAAGCAAAGTAGAACGAACGAACGCGAACGTGAAGGACGATAGATCACAGACCAACCGGTTGGTTTGAATGATGAGTGGTTTTTGCTAACGGCAGACAAGAGCGAAGGAAATTCAACCCACCCGAGCGAGCTCATTTCACATCAAAGCTCGTCCGGTTTGAAGCCTTTTTGGCTTAGCGTAAAGTAGGCAGGGGCGCTTTGATGGTTCTTGAATAGAAGTACATCTCGTGGCAAGTGCTTTGAATCGGTTGTGTCTATGGGTGGCTGCGGGGTGCGAGCTGGATGGAAAGAGGAAACTTAACATTTAACACCAACCCGAAATGACTCCCTCGTTAGTAGAAAACACATGCCAAAAGGGAAAATAGTACGAACAAAAAATGCAAACGAACTCGATCCTGCCTGTCCTGCATATATACTTTTACTTTTAGGTATTCACTTTGTAGTGGCATTACGTTACGATTCAGGTTGATAAATGGGCTTGTGAGAAAATATTTAGTAACCTCCATCTCCGTCATAGCTGTAAGGGGTGGCTATCGCTGGTCTGAACGTACCGATTGATACCCTAACAAAAAACACTTTTAAACCCTCGTGAAGTGTTAAAGGCTATAGTAAACGATCACTGGATATAGGTTAACAACCAAAATTTATTTCCCTACTCGGTAGCAAAAATCTTGAGGATGAAAAAAGAATAGCTAACTCCCATTGTCGTCCCGGATTCTATTTGAATGGGCACACAACATTTGAATGCACACGGCATGGCGATTTCTTTTGTAGTTGCTGAAAATTTATGCTGGACGATGAAAGCTGAACAAGATAAATGGTCTGTACCCGGTGCTGACCGTGCTTTCTTTAAGGAATGAGTTTCGTTAGAATGTTCACTTTAATCTACCTCACTGAAAGATAATTAATTTTATCTCTCCACCATGCATTAAAGAGTGGTAACAGTTTCTCAATTCTGGGCAGCTTGAATCAGCAAACTGGAGCGGGTGGATGAAATGGTTGATCACCAAATTCCAATGAATCACAACCCTATCCATCTGTACCGAACGAGTTCATGCTTAGCAGGGTATTGGAATGCATCTTGCTTCAAGCCATCTCAACGGGCCAACGAAAAAGAACTTCTTTCTGCTTTGCTGCATTTTCGTTTGCTAATGAACTTTGTTTATCCAGTTGAATGCCCTGTATGATGGCATACCCACCCACAGAGGTGGTCGAATCAAATGCACATATACCGCGGAGAGATAAACTCACTCTTACGCTATCTGAACCCTCGCGCGCCGTTCTTTCGCTTTCTGGTGAAGTTCTTTTTTCTCATCCCTTTCACTTCTTTTAGAAACCTTCACTCTCATGAACCCCTTGCACTGGGAGAGACTGGCGTTAGTTAGAAACGAACGGTGCAGGATTATTTCGTAAAGTCTAATTTATTTTAATTTCGCTATTTTTAACGAACACCTTGTGGTTGCGGTTTTTTGGAGCAGAAACCGAAGAAACATCAGCTTCATTTCGTTACTTCTACGGCTTCACCATGTCTAGCGCGCTAGTGCTAAACAAACGCGCTGCTTCGATGACCTGGCCGGTTGGTTTCGAGCGATTTTTTTTTTTGCGTAACAAATTTATTACCCTACCGGATTGGTCAGTAAAACACCGGGCGTTAAAGTGAACAACTACCTGCAGCTGCTCGTTTTATCGTTCATTTTGCATAAACAATTCACACATTCGGTTTGATCCGAACCAGAGATCGGTACCATTTGGTAGGCATCAAGCAGAAGGGCATAGATGGATAATGCTGCCCATCCTGGTGTGTATTGGTGTGTATGTTCGGTTGTTTTTGTTTTGTTTTGCTAGAAACAAGCTGTCTGTTTTGGACTTATCTATGTGGTTTGGGGTTTTTTTCTCCTTTCTTAGAAAATTTACTCTCGCCCATGCACCGTGAATGCGAGACTTCATAAATCAATTGCACGGGGTAGTATTTGTTTTGGCAGGCGAAACACCTCCAGTAGATGTAGAACCTCCCT
Source organism: Anopheles marshallii (assembly GCF_943734725.1). Lineage (NCBI taxonomy): Eukaryota > Metazoa > Arthropoda > Insecta > Diptera > Culicidae > Anopheles > Anopheles marshallii. The sequence goes on from NC_071327.1 coordinate 79,401,941, forward strand.
TTCGCTGTTCTCAAGATACGATGCTGTCCCGGAGCATGGTATCCGTCAGCGCGCTGGAGCTAAGCAACGAACAGTCGTTCCTATCCCGTCCTATGGGGAAAGGTTGTTTTGCTTCGTAACAATGCTGCGCAAAACCGAATTCAGCGTATCGTGCGGTGCATGTGTGGGTTGTACGAGGAACACTTCAAAGCTCGCTTTGAAGACCGAAATTGCAGTGTACCGCCAGTGTGTTTTCCAGGAGCAAAAGGGATTACTACTCAATTAGGCGTAGACGTAGCTTTACGAGCGGCATGCGATGCTGGTGTATACAAATGAGCCGTACGAGTAAGTCCAGCGAAAGGGAGCCTTTTGTGTGTGTATGTGTGTGGGAAGCCCTGATACTTCACATGGGACGAAAGTTAATGGATTTTCCCTTTTTTGCGGGATGCGGACTGATGATGAGCGCGAATCGTTCCTATCTCACGAGGGGATTATTATTTAATTTCGTTTGCCAAAGCGACTAGCAAACACATGTGCGATGGTTTCGCAAGCAATAGATGGGTGGATCAGTTTGCTGCAGTTGCTTTGAACGTTAGGGTAACTTAAGAACCTATATTATCGCTGTTGCCACACGCTTGATAGTTCGGAGCAGCGATCGTACTAAAACAATTGGTATATCGCATGAAAGGAATTCTTTAATATAGCGCCGTACTTCGTTTTTTACCATTCTATGTAATGTTTTGCAATTAAATGTTTCTCAAGCATGAAAAATACAGTTATAACTGATCATAGCTGATCCATTATTTGTAACATTGTTGAATTCAAATTGTTTTAATAACTATAAATAAAAAAACTGGAAGATATTTTTAGAACTCAAGATAAAATAAGAACTCATGATCCCCTGATAATTCATTCAAGAATTAAAAATGCGTTTAGAAATTGACTGAACAAAGTCATTGCTTTCTCTTTTTTTGTTCCTTCTTAAAAAGTACTTAAATAGCTAGTCCAGCGTAACGAACGCTACTCCGTCACGGATGGTTGACAAATTGGTTCCAGTCACTAAGTATTCTACCCAATCTATCCCCTTTCCGGACAAATGCAACAAAAAAATCGCACACACACCAAAACAACAACAAAGTAAAAAAGGCTCTTTTCTACCAGAAGCTTCCATACAATCGCACTGCTCAACTCCTGATGCGTAAGGTGATCCTGGGCGCTCAGCTGGAAAACCAAAAGCCAACGCTCAAGCCGGCTAAAAATTGAAAAATGAAAGCCACACTCTTCCCCAGAGCTTAATTAGTTCGCCATGGTGACACGGTCCGTTGGAGAAATTATCCGTTTTCGGATTACGACCTACGAGCGGGGCCGGAAATGAACCTAACAAGGGGAAAGGATTGAGAGAGAGAGTCCTGTTTAATGCTTCCTGGTCTTTTTTGTTGTTTCGTTTCGTTTCATTTACTCACCACCCGGTTGTTGTTGCTGTTGTTGTTGTTGTTGTCGTGCGTGAATGGAGTGAAATGAAAAGTCTCCCACATGGGCGCACTAGGACTCGTAGCAAACGAACCGTGTAAACGTGGCCAGGACCAGTTATCGGTGCCGCCGGTGCCTCGGGCCAGTTGTTTAGGGTGGATGGAAATGCTCAACATCATCATCATCATCATCATCACCATTCCATATATACGCTTACACACGTGTAGAGCCGGACGGAATGTGGAGCGAATAGCCTTGCAAATTGTAGCTGGGAAATTGACTCCAAGCAGCGTTAGACTTCCGCCATGGATGAAACCGAGAACCCTGGCTGAGGTTGAATTTTATCCCAGCTCTTAATCCACACGTACTGCCAAGTTGTACCCCCCCATCCGCAAAGTCTATTTAACCCCAGTCTCGCTGTAGCTGTGGAACTTTGCAATGGTTGAAGGGGAAAACTTACCCGTAAAAACCTCGAGCCCGCCTGCGACGCATAAGCCATTTCCCAAACCGTTCCCAACGGTGACGTGAGACAATACAATTTTAATGAGCTTTCAGCATTTCGGTCGTTCCTACGCGATCTTTTTGAAATGATCTGAGCGTTTTTTCTGCCGTGCGAGCCGGCTCGTCACAGACCTGTACTGCTGAGCTGCTGAAGCGACAACAACCGGGCACAGTCGAGTTTTATTGCCAAGAAAGCGACCAGCACCTTTGCCTGCCGCGTCCCACTTGCGTGGGCGAAGGGGTGGTAGCAGAAGAGGCAAAATGTCGTCATGTCACTCCCGAGAGCATGTCATTTCGGAAGGGGCCAGTCGTCATTTCGTCAACCGATGGGCCACCTCCAAACCAGCATAGTTTTATGATGACGTCCGATGGAGGTGGGTTTTTATATTTTCTCCGTCTAACGTTGTCTTTATACAGTTCTGTTGCTGTTCACGATTTTTGCATTGTCCACTTCTTCAACTGTTTGCTTACTATGGGTGGGCGCAGTCTAGCAAAGGCCTCGGCTCAGTATGGCAGAAGCCGTGATTTTCTAATTAGGATTATCCTCACTTCCATTAAATTTTCATGATACCACCCGGACGGGGAAACGTGCGCGAGAACGAGGCAACTTTTGAGCCGCTCTTAAGTTTATTGCACCATCGCTTTGTAACGCTCGTTCTGCCTCTGGAAGATGCGAGTCTGGAGGACTCCAGCCCCACACCATCGGGAAAACACGGAAACTTTCACCTCAAGGGAATGCTTGGGAAATTGTGACGAATGGATACGATCCACATGTCAAAAAGAATAAGCAAGGTGCATTAGTTTATTTTCCCCCTCTACACTCAAGCATCCATTCCACTGGGGAGGCGAGTCTTCCCGATCTTCTTTTGATGGACTGGTACTGCTGTGCCGTACATAAAAGTCGTTTTCTCTGGAGCACATTCGCCAAAGGTGAACTTGGCTAGGGCCCCACGAATACCACGGATAGGTTAAGAGCATTGGATCGCTTGGAGTTTGGACACATCGTGGGAACCACACGGGAGTTTTAAGGGCTAGGCATTAGTTCTCGAACACTTTAAGCCAAACAGCAGCCGTGTAGCAGGGTTGCTGCTCTGCCCGCCTCAAGTCCTTTAGACGACTTTGCTAGTTCAAAAGCGAAACCGCCGGTGTTCTGTGAATGGAATGGATCGTATCATAAATAAACTAGATAGAAACTTGTTCCATTCTTTGGCGTCGCTTCCGGGATGGCACAACAGGAGAGTGTCGTTTCTATTTTTATGACTCATCTTCGTGTCCGTCCGAAAGGATTCACAAGAGATCCAAGCCATCCCAAGCTCTGCCCGAAAGACACAGACACGAAAGGTCCGCCTGCCTGGACTGCTGAGCGGAAGAAGGAGTATAAGCAACTGAACGAGCGAAGAAAAACGGGAGAGACCTATTGCAACGGGAGTTTCCACCCCGTTTTCCCTTTTTTGCGTGCCTCTGGAAGGGGCAGGCGAGTTTTTGAATACAATTGTTGTCGTTCTTCTATCGCCATCACCATCAGCTAGCTCTCGTAGCGAGGTGTCGTTCGTTGCCGACGTTTCGTAGTAGGAGCAACATTGTCATCCGAGCGGATAGCTTTCCTACTGTGCGCTATCTTAGAAACTCTGCTCTGAAAAGGCGGAAGAATAGAATCGAATACGGGGAACTCACTGCCGGGGTTTTTGTAGTCCGGCCATGGGGTAAATGATTGTTATTATTATTTCAACACCTTTCGCACGAATAATGACATACTAAGCGTGAAGCTGAGGCGTGGGACTTTTATGTGATTTTCGAAACAGAAGGCAACGCGGCTGTGCCGGATGGTAGCGAAGAGGGAATGTGATAGCTTCTGGAAAGGACAGTTATGAAGGTCCTTTACGTGTTCAGAAAGGGTGCCTGCACGACCTCTGCATTTTTATTCTGTATTCTGCGCGAAATAAGCAATTGTTTCTTGTTTGCAATAAAGTTAAAGTTATAGAAGAGTCGTCGTTAAATAGTCAAATTTAAGGAAACCCTACAAGATTATATTGCGTAATAGGAAGGAATAATCTTACTTAGAATGAATTTTCTTCCAAGTCACTTCATTCTCCAACTGTCCAGCAAAGCTCCAATGATTGAGTCTCATTCCAGGAATTGAACTTCTGCTGTGGCACTTTAATTACGCTCAAGTTCTTTATTGCACAACCACAACAAAAAAAGGTATTCCAAAAATATCCAAATCATGATGGATCATCGTAATTGTGCGGAAAGTTAAGATCATCTTCAAAATTGGAGACAGAAAGGATACTTTTCGGCCACTGTTTACAGTACGCGCGATTCAACAAAAAAGAAAAGGGAACGAAAAAAAGGCCTTACTGTGTAAAACGCTCAGATCCCACCGCTTAAAAACTTCACTTCCCTGATGAGGGTCATTAGGTAATTCAAATACAACAGCGCGCGCGAGAAATGGATCCTCGGTGCTTTTTTCTTTTGCACTCCGTCCATCGCCGCTCGGACGGAAAACAATGCAACGGCGCTCACTTCAAAAAGTCAAACAAGAAAACCTTGCCTTGGCCGGATCGAATGTCCAGTTGGCTTATGTAAGATAGCGCTACACCGCTATGCTTAATGCTATGTGAAAGGGCGAAGAAGCTGCAAAATTAATTAGAAAAGTTTTTGTGCCTTTTACCGCGGTCTTACAACGCGAAGTGTGGGAAAATCTTCCGGACCCGTCGCAGAACTGGCAATGGGTCCGATCCGCGCGTTCCGTCTGGCTATTTGCAGCGAATGAGCAAAATGAATGAATTGCGCCCACCCACACAAGACCTACGTCATCGCCCGATGTGAATCTTTCACAGGGATTTTTCACCACTAGTTCAGTGTGCTGTTTTATGCGATAAGAGAGCGAAAAGAAAACTACCTGTTAGTACCTGGGTAAAGTAAACAGGGGGCCGAGTGCTAGGCATCCCTTGCCCTAGGATGTGTATGCATGTTTTTGCACACAAAAGCAAGCTCCTAGAGCTACATCTCGTACTCTAGTAAAAATTGTAACAGCGTATGTAGCGTTGAGTGGGTAGTGTAGATCGAGGCTGGTGAACAACTGGCGTAGCTGTGTGTGTATGTGTTTCGAACTTACCCGAAACGGATTGTTTACAAAGTTCTGTCCGAATCGTTTAATTTTTCGAGGTAATTAACATATTTTTGCATTTTAAAATGCGCTCGCCCGCACATTGCCGCTCGAGGAAAATGGAAATGCACCGCGCTTTCACTCGCTGCTTAAGTTGGTGGCTTAGTGGAACTGCGCCAGCTATCTTTTTTATTGCTTTTATTACTACGTTAAGGAGCAAACATTTACGACTTACTTTTATATTTGGTAATATCAAAAACACACTCCTCGAAAACTATTTCATCAAACATTCCATGCGGAGTTCAGGACAGCAAGAAGGAAACTATTTTCATAACCATCGCTGAATTAGTTGCTTTCTGGTTTTCGGAAGCCTTGCAAACCCAACCCGGGTCAACACCGCTGTCCTGCTCGCTCTAATCTAATTAAACATTCCGTCACGCTCGAGCAATCGAACGGAATGAACACATTTGCCAGCTGGCTGAGCCACGCACAGTCACCATTTCTTTCTCGGGCAAAGGAAAACTCCTTTCGCCTTCTCATTTTGGCTAGTCCTACGACACCCGGTCCGTGGAAGTGGTTCAAAAGTCAATGACAAACGCAACAGCATTCCGTTGCGGTGGAGTGGAATTTGAGTGGGAAACTGTTTTCTTCACACTGTTTTCCTTCTGTTCTGTCACGTTCATCTCTGCTCTGCTGCGAGTTCGAATGGCGCTACGAATGTTCGGAACAGCCGGTGCAGATGGTACCAGGCTGATCCGGAACGATGAAATCATGAAACACCAGGCGCCTCCATATTTTATGAAAGCCCAAGGGACGTTTTCTTTATGTCTGTTTTTTTTTGCATCTGCAATGTGACACTAGCCAACAAGAGATCCGCGATCGATGAGAAACGGAAATGGGAAGAAGTTGTTTGCTTTAGTAAATTAATTTTTTTTTTGCCAAACATTTCGTGTTCAGGATTGTGCATCACAAACGGAGCGCCCAAAGAGCAACAACTTGCTGCGGCTTAAAATTATTTCACCCCATTCATCACTCATCATCGTAAGGATTTTTTATGTGCACTTCACTAGCTTACTTGCCTACCAGCTGGAACTGGACCGTAAAGCACACCGATCCCAACCTGCACCGAATCGTCAGCAACAGACGGTACGTGCTGGGTGTATTTGTGTCTACGAGAACTTCAAAGTGGTGAAAGCTTTGTGCGCGTATCGTACCAAAGTACGGTTCAAGATGGAGCGCATGCGTTCGGTGGAGTTTGTACAGCACAGAGGATGCTTTTTTGGGCTTCTTTACATTTTCCGTCAAGTTTTCACACTCCAAAGTAAAACTCCCGTGCGTGTATAAGTGTGTGTTTGTTGGGGATGGCTTTGGCTATCCGCAACAACAACGCATCCCTCGGAACAATATGGTACGAATGGGTTCGTTCATAAATACACACACACATATACGGTGCCACGTGCCATTTCCGTTGGCAGCGGGAACAAGAGTGATGTTTTGAATGCTCTTTGAATGTCGTTATTTATTATGGCGCCACATTGTAGCGCTTCAAAAACCGGGCGCTTCCGTTATTATTTTGCGAGCGCAAACGTGTGAAAGTGAAAGCTTGTTCCCTTTGGGAGGGGATCCAACCCGTGAGTGAGAAGGGTGGAAAACAACACTCTGTTTGCCTGTGTACCATTCGAACACACCAAACACGGTACGGTGGCAGCTTTTGATGGGAAAATGGTTTCCCCCTACCCAAAACCCGAGTGATTTGTGCTATTGGTTATTGGTCGTGTTTGGTGTTTGCTCGTGTTTAGTACAGTCATTATTTATGCCATTCATTCTGACTCAGTAGGGATTAGGGGGTTCTATTTTCTCCCTTATTAAAATGATCATGTATGAGGTAATATTGGGCAAATTATTGAGCGATTGCCATGACATAATGAAGGGTTTGACGGTGTGTGCGTGTGTGTATCTCACAACGTATCCTTGATTGTTGAAAGTCGACCCCATTAGAGGGACAACTTTTGACGGTATTTAAACTTTATTGCATAACATCTGCTTACACTCGTGTACCGTGCAGTAAAAATGATAAACACACTTCCACTTGTTAAACATTTATGATTTCTTTTCCTCCCTGCGGCTCCGAGTACGAAACGGAGAAAAAGCAACCCACTATGAAAGGGCACCAAGGCACGCGCTTTTCATCCATGTTACGGAAAAATTAGTATTCATTGAACGTGCCGACCACCACAGAAAGTATTTCTGTTTTGCTTCGCACAAGTTGTGATTCACCAGACGTAGGTCCGCCTAGCGCTCCCGCCTGGCAATCCCCACATCCTTTGTGATTACCATTCAAGCAGGGTGCTCTCGTAAGGAGTGTGTTCGATTTTTCCTGTTTCTTTTCCATCGCTGGACGATGCTTGAGGATACGCAAGATCCATCGCGCTCCGATGCTTGATGGCTAGTGTAAAAGGGGGCATCCGAGTGACGCCACTCGTGCGTTGCGCCCGCTGCTGCTGCCGGCGTGATGTATTTTAATTGAATGGAGGAAAATCAATAACGAAAGGCCGTTCATCCCTGTCCCGGCAACTCTGCCCCTTGTGCATGATGGCGAGCAGGCAGAAAAAAACCACACTCAAAGGCGTCGTTTCTATCACGCCATTCCTGGAGGCAGCTTTTCACGCCTCTCGCATCCAGTTTTCCCATGGTCCGCACTTGCAAAGCCATCCAGGAAACGGTTCCAGCACCACTTGACACATGCTTCTTCCAAAAGGAAAAGCGATGTACTATGGTTGGGGTTTCGGTTTCCACTGCATCTCAGATTTTTCTCCCCCAAAACGGTACTTGCCTTAACCGAGACCGTGTTTGCGCAGTACTCAGCCAGAGGTTTCGTGAGGGTTGCACAGGCTGGTCAATTGATCCTTCAACACACGCGACGCACCGGACCACATGTATGCCGTCCAAGGATCTTCAGATGCTTGCACAACAATGCCTGCCGTTTGCAACTAACGAGCAATGGTACTTCAAATGATTTACCCAACCGCGCTCCCTTCATTCCACCAACACCGCAGCATGGAAAGGTCCGTAAAAACTGGGAGCTTTCGCACTGCCATCATCTCATTCGCTCCACAAAGCCATAAAAACGGTACGGCCAAAGTGAGAAAAACGAAAGTCTCGACTCGAAACCTAAGAACGTGAAGCATCCATGGAGTCGATGGGTCGGGAGCAACTAATTGAAGGATCTGCTGTCGCTCTTTGCGACACTTTGCGTACGGAGGAGGGAAAAAACCAGGAGTGTTCTACGGTTCCACGATGCCCTGCACCGTTCCAGACCAGCAGTGTCGTAGGCACAACGTGGGCCGGGAGTAAATTTATCACCAGGCCTTTCGCAAGAAATTGGAAACGGAACGACATTACTGACGCTGTGCTGCGAGCGTACGGTGACTATAAATAGTACCGAACGCCTGGAACATTGAAGGCGGTAACATTGAAACCTTCTCCCGGTGTGTTTGTGCGGTAAGCGGGCGATAAGGGAGTGACACGATCGAATATTACACCCGGTGGGCAGGGCAGTCGGGACAGCGGGCGGTTACATGCGTGCCAGAAGATGGCGTGGAAGGATATTACCATCGCGAATGGAAGTGAATCTTCTTCCTGCCGGGTCGGGAATGTTCGACTGACATGGCAGGAAAAGCAATAGAAGCCCGGTTCCGATAGCGAGTGCCGAAAATATGGTACAGTAGCCGCACCGCATGTAAAGCCAATTGTTGCCGGGTTTTTTTCCGACAAGCGGAAGCAATTCTCGTTGCCGAAGACAGTGGCAGGCTAAATTACTGGCATGCCGCAAAGTGTTACAAAAGCTCATGCCCTGTTATCTAACAGCAGTAAATGGAATATTTTACCCTTTATGCCCGGCTAGGTTCAATGGGAAGGGAATGCATTGATGTACGTATTTAATTCCTGCCCTTGGTTGATAACTTTCCACGTGGTCCAAAAGCGGCACGGACCGTCTAATGCGGTTAGATGCAAAATTATTGCCTATCTTAAATTTACTTTATGTTGCAACCGTCACGTTATTCTTCGGAGAATGTATATTCAATTATAGGATAAGGGCAAGCAATATTATATTCTCATTTTTCGGAAGTGACTCACACAACAGTATGCCGAACTTCATCTTGATGTAGTCAACGTGTTTTATTACACGTATATTCACAGAACATTGGCTAAATAATGTTTTTCACTTATTTATAGAAGAGAAACTTTTGTTTATAAGAGACAAAATCCTAATCTGCCGAAATCCTCAGGAGTCACTGACTGTTATTATTAAGGTCGGGAGGACGTACAAGTGACAGATGTCACATTTTGACAGCAGCTACAACCCAAACCTGCAGCGTGGTCCTTCAAGGTATAGGTACCTTGGGTTACATCTTTACCATCTGTACCATTCTTTAAAGGCTGGTGCGTTTGTGCACTACCTCTTCCAAGATACATCACGCATTCGTAATTAAATTTAACGATTCTATCAATCCTGGCACGTGCTATGATCTCGCATGATAAGGACTTTGGTCGATGACGGAAAACCGTGGTAAAGGAAAGCTCCAGAAAAGTGTATCAATGTTCTACACCGTTCCTTTTATTACTTTTGTAAGTATTTGCAATTATTTGCAGCTCATAGTGCTGTTGAAACGCACAGTACAAGGCTGCGATGGCGAGGAAGCGTGTCGTACGCTAGTTAATTGTTTCATTACGTTCTTTCCATGACTTCGAGGTGATTGTTCACGAATACACAACCTTAATAAGGGTAAAAATCCATTCCATCCAAATTACTCAAACAAGTCATCGGAATTTCCTGGAGTGAAGCTGGCCTGAATTGTTGTCCATCAACACGAATACATAATGAAGAAAGTTCCACTGAGATAGGCGGGAGTCTTCCTATCGTATTTTAACATTCCACAAAGTTGCGCATCAACACGCTTTCTGCGTGGTTGTGTCTTGTACCCTGCTTTACGTGATCATTACTCTATACGGTTCTTGCTAGATTACATCTCAATTTAGTCTATATTTTTAGCTTTCTCTCTCGAATTAAACATTATTTGTATTTGCTCCATACCAGGGGATAAGGAATCTGTTGTACGTTTTGTGAAAAGAAGTATTTGCTTGATGGAAAGGTAAGGCAACAAACATTTGATTGGTCGAATAAACTTTACAAACTCTACTGCTTGGCTCTCTCCCATTTTGCTTACCGAAACTTGTTGTCGCTGAAAAACACCTCTGTCTATGACTATTTCTACCATTTACAGACCAATCACACGAACGGTTCATTACCACTCACCATCTTAACTCATGCATTAAACAACAACGCGTTGCCAACACGGAACTGACCCCGAAACGGGAACCATTACTTTTCACCTTTTATTCACGGCCTTACACGTCGGACTTTCGATTGTTATGTGAAAGCAAAGACTTCCGCGCTATTTGTACTTTCTTTTCTTTCGGGGTAAGAACATCGGTTCCCTTAGGCCGATGGCTAACGGACGACCAGGACAGGTGGTCAGTTGTAGTGTTGTTGTTGTTTTTTTTTATTACAGGTCTCTATTATTATTCATGCTTCGATTATATATTCAGGGTTATTGACAGATCCTTATCGATAGCAATTTGTTATACTGGCGCCCAAGTTTCTCTGTTCGTCCGGGTGAACATCCTGACCCCGAGCGAACAGAAAGGGTGTGAAAGGCAGTAAGAAAATTTCGTCCACTGCTTCGGAAACGGCGCTGAATTAGGGTGCGCTTGGGAAGAATCGATCGAAGTGTGAAGCGAAATTGTTCCGAAGCATTCAGTCACCGGGGGTGAAAATTTTAGGTTTCGAAGAAAGAAACAATGTACGGAGAGTTGATAAATATGGATGGTGATGCAAATAGAATTCCGAATCGGTAATACAGCGTTTACGCAATACGATCTTAAATTTTATAATCTAACAAGACCTTAAAAAACATTTTTAGGTATTAAAGAACAAGTGACTGTAGGACAAAAAAAACTTAAAGATAGGATTTATTATTCGTAAAGCAAGAAAGATTAACCAGGGATTTAAACGCATTTTCCACAAAAGTGAGAGTGTTGAAAAATCTCTTCATCAGGGTCACGGTCATCCTTTTTGTCATCTAATGGTCAGATTTTCAACAGATTCAAACCCTTTTCTATGGCCACAAATCTCAGGAGTGATGACAACAGTACCGAAACATTTCTGAATCTTTCACCCAAAGAGCAGACATGATAATAACTCACAGCATAGAGGAAAAAAACTGCTCCACTGTGTGTTTAATCCTTTTTCGTGAGAATGAATCTAATTCAACTAAGGAAAGAAGAACGCCTGGCCGCTTAGCGCCTAAAAACAAACAACCCAGCTGAGGTAAAAAAAAAAGATTGTCTCCCATCCTTACCCAGCAGGCCGGTTTAGTGAAAGGGATTGCAATCGTACCCGTGAAAGGATTGATACGGTCCCCGGGAAAACATAACTTACCGGTTGCACGGTTAGAAAAACTTCAACTCCATCTCTGGTCGGGAGGATGTTTTTCGGGGGTAGGCGATAAAACTCATTAACGAACATACAAGCGGCACACAACAGGACGAAAAGGCTACATTTGTCTTCCGTCATAACCTCCGACGAGTTTTGATGTGAAGACCTTTATTATTTTACGTCGAGTACTCTCCAACAAACTTTTGGAGACGAGACAGTTTTTTGCTGTCGTTGTTTTGGATTAGTCTGTCGACCAAATGTCTTGAATGCTTCTGCCACATTTTGAGCCTTCATAGGCGTAAGCATATGTGCGTGAAAGTGTTTTTTTACGCTCGTAATTTCCCTCCTAATGCGATGGAGAACCCAAAACTCAAGGGCCCAACATTTTTTGCGGTACAAATACAAAACAACAAAAAATGGCGACAACAACAAAATGGTTCCGTCTAACCGTCGGCAGACTGTATGTGAACAAAAAACAGCAAGCGTGTATGTGTGAAAATGTTATTAAAAATTCTGGCCAAGTCATTTATAATGCAGACACATCTCGGGTACATTTTGTCAGCTGTTTCCATAGTGAGCGTTTTTGCCAGCAAAGGCCCACCAACCCCTGACAGGTGAATGTGGAGTTGAAGTGACGTGGTGGCAATTACAGAGAACAAGCACAGACTGACAGATGAATAAAATAAACGCGTAGTGAAACAAAAACTTCCTTTGGAGCAGGACAATACAGTGAGCGTAGTATGGGTGGCCCAACCCACACGACGTGTGCTCGTTTCTTGGGTATGAATGTTCCTTCACCACGGTGGAAATAAAACAAAAAGTGAACCCAACAAGCTTCTTCCTATCACACTGAATGTGTTTGTGTGTGTGTTTTGTGTGCACTGCCTTCACTGCCGGGCGATACCGGAAAGGATCTTGTCCTTGTACCCTGATTGTCCTTGTGTTTTTTGAGGTTCAGATCCTGTGTTCCCCCTGATAGCTTTCCTGCAGCAATATGATACACAAAGCACGTCCCATGCAGTCAGAACGAGAAATAAATAACTGTCGCTTTTCATAATTTCTTGTGCACACGCGTGTGATGTTCCTCCGGTGATGCAACTTCCATTGCAATGGTTGCCGAGCATCTGATGCATTGCGGTGCATACCTTCCAGACGGATGCTTTACACGTTTTCTCGCTGGCGCTTTTGTTCTCCAAACAGAGAAGCAAAGCAAAGAAATTAAACGCATGGAATGTGTCTGGTGGGAATGGCAGGTGGAGCGTGAGGAGATGAAACATAAATTCATCTCTCTGTTGTGTTATGCCATGTCTTCCCCGGCAGTGGCGCGTGAGCACGATATGCTACGATGCGATATGCAGTAGAACCGTAACGTAATGGTTAGATTTGTTTTGTGTTTCTCGCCGTTTCTGAGTGACTAAGCGATAGGAAAATTTTCGTCTGAAGCTAAAAAAGTATTCCTTTGTTGCTTCATTCGTCAATCTCTTTTGCTTTGTTTAAGATGTATCCACCTGCAGCATTGCATTTATGTTTATACAATTTTATTCTTTTTTCTACACTTGTTTCTGAAAAGTCCTACTACGAAAACCACAGCTTTCAATCTGCATCACCGAACCGTGAGTGCTAGTGCTAGTTGGAAAGGCAAATATTCCGGCGGGCTGTATTGGACTGACTGAGGAAAAGAAAATGTCGAGTCAAAGTTTCACACCTTAGTGCTTAGCAAAAGTAGAAAACCATGTACGTACAATTGGATGAATCCGACAGCAAGAAGCTAAATCCGTTCCAAAAACAGTCAACTTCACTTAACTAACTGCCTGCGCTCAGGCCGCGCCACGAATCACTACCATGATTCGAATGTGTGCGGAAGACAGTTGGAAGAAGATTAAACTAAGTCGAAAGGAGTGATATTATACTGACACTTACCACTAGGCATGGATTCGAATAGTGGAGACAAACGCGATGAGAAGCTGAAAAGAAATAAAAACATTCTTCATACAATCGCATTCCTTGTGAAACTTGTTTTATTATATTTATTTCAATTTTTCCTTGTATTTTATTTCCATACAATTTCAATGTTTAATAACTGCTGCTAAAGAAATATTTGCAATCTATTATCTACCAGCATACAAATAACAGCATTTTACATGTGTCGCAGTGAATTATCCAATTTATCCTCTTATCACTACCACACCAACCACATGTAACCAGTAAATGTCCATTTTTATTTCCACTTTATGTGTAACTTTTGATGTTTGTTCACTTGCAAAAGCTGTGGCTTGTCGTAGCATCCAGGGATGCCATTGTCAACATACCAATAATCCTCACCCGTACATGCAGATGCAGATGGTTTGGTTTGGTGATTTGTATTCACCACCATCGGAAAACTATTGTAAAATCCGGATCAATCGCAAGAACGAAAACCAAGCAAACAAAAAAAAAACCATTCCACCCGATATCCATCAAACATATAAAATTGCTACCCCAAACACGTCCCGCTTCAAACAGTTTCCCGCCCTTTCCTCGGTGTTCACAGGAAAGCGCTAAAACAAATGCAGAAAAGCAAACAAAAAAACAACTCCCATCCCAAAACACGCCCGATGTCAACGCTAAGCCAAACGATAATGGAATTGAAGAGCGCTGGAAACGGCACAAACTTATGCGCGATTGCGGAAGTTCGCCCCTCGAAAAGGATAATCCTCGAAAATCAATTTCCGTCCCCTGAGGGGTATGGGGCAAGTGGGTGGAGCAAGGGCATGTTAGTTCCCCAGTTCCATTGCTGGAGGGGACGCTTTTTTCGAAAGGTATTTCATTTTTTTGTCGCGTGACAAACGGTGCCCACTCATTGGAAGTGGGTAGACAGCGTGATACGGGATCCGTTGTGAGGAAAAGCACCGGCGGAAAAGCGCAAAACTCGAATCCGATTGGAAAAAGGTAACAAATGGCTTTCATGCTGCTCTACGCGCTAGTGCAATGAACCAGCGATTTTATTTGCTTCGCCGGTGTTCTGGCGTTTGTGCCCGTTGCCAGTTTCAGTGCACGATTGTGTTTTTTTTATTTACTTTGTTAGATGAATTTGTGCCTTTTTTCCTCACTGTTTCACTGTCTGATTCTTTCGATTCTGGATGCTTTTTGGATTTTGGGGGAAAAAATAGTCAACCGAATCATAATTCGATAAAAAGTTTTGTATTCGTGAGGGCAAACGAAATAACTTCATTCCATTTTACCGGATACAGAGCAATGTAAAATGGGTGGAATGCGCTATCAAAATTCAATTCCTTGTATTGCTCTTCGACTGGCATTGCTGACGCATATCAAAGGTCAGAAAGGTTTTGTCAGAACAGCGCTAAATTAAAAATCGAAAAAGGCCGGCAAAGGACTGGTAACGATAAACTTGAAATGAGTTATTTCCTGAGCTGTATTGAAATAGAAACGCTTCATAATTTTTATAGACTTGAAGTAAATATTGTAACACTTGGTTTTAAGAAAAATTAAAATAAAGGAAACTAAACAAACTTATAAATAAGTCTCAAACTGAATGCACAACGTATCTGCCGATGTAAGGTTTGATTGTTGTCTTAATCTAGCTTTGTTATGAAAAAAGAAACACAGAAGACCAACGTTAAGGAGCCAATTCTACTGCAGTAAGTCAAGCCACAACCAAACTACCCACAAACATAAAACGTTTAAGGCTTTACGTGAAGAATAAGATTATATTTTACATCGACAAAATAAATGAAAACGCTAAGATGAAAGACGAGTCTAAATATTGCTCTTGAAGTCAATTCCGTAAACACTAACTTAAGCAACATGACCAGAATACAATTTCCTTTGCAAAGATGTCCTTTTAAAAGCTTAAACCTTCTTAGAATAACAAAAAAACACCCAGTTACGATAGCCTATTTTTCATTTCCGCTCAAACGGTTTAGCTCGTCCTGGGAAGACCATTCTCTACCCTGCAAAACGATCACCTATTTACTTAGTAGCACAAATTCGCACGAGAATTTGGGCTTCCAATGTTCATCCAATTTCCACCCCGGTTTCGATCCGAAGGCCACCATCCCCTATTACGTTCTATTCTTGGTACGTAACTAACAACACTCGGGGACGCAGGATGTGGAAATCGGATGCAGACGTGCTGCTGGGTCGTGCGGAAAGCATCTCGATCATCGACCACAATCACGGCGACCGTGTGCCGCGTCATCGAGCCGAATGTTTTGACGATAAATTTGGGTTCAATGTAAATTGACTGCCGTTGACTGACACCTGACACGGGCAGAGTTGTTGTGGATGATGGGCCCCGGGTGGTGGGAACGGCCTCTCACACGCAACATAACGGGCGGCAAATCGCCCAACCGACAGTGACAAAACACGCTGACTAACGCTCATATTCATAGAACGCAACCGATTTGCCGATCTGCGTGTCTGATGCGTGTGTGTGCATGAGTGAAGATGGTTTACGTCGCCCATATGAAGAAGTGCAGTAGGTGGTAGCAGGATCCCACTATATTTGGAGCATAAACACACCATATTCTTGATGCATGAACTTGGATCGAACATTGATTCTCTCCAAAAGCACGATACAAGTGTCATTGGAGGGATGATGTTCCTACACTGCGAATAGAAAGTGCATCATCAACCATTTCTTCATGAAGGAAATAGCTGAACTAGCCACCCGAGAGACACAGCACAATTTTCCACCCAATCAGAACAATGATGGTTGAAAAGTCAAACCTCACCGTGCAGAACCAAGCGATGGCTTGAAAACATGATTGTCAGTTCAATATCTAGCGTCAGGTCAATGGTGTCGATTTTCGCCCAGTTTGGATAAAAATCACGTTCGGCCGAGCCTTGCCCTCAAGTCTCCTCCAACCAAACTGCGCGAGAATGATCGATGAGCGTTACGTTAGAATTATTCGTACCCAAAATAAGGTGGCTAGGTAACACACGGCACCATTGGAACGATGTACCATTACACCGTGACACGTACGGGGTTTCGATTTTATCGACGTCGAAATCGGGTGCTTGCAGGACGGGTAGAGTGGGCAGCGGTGGTAAGGATTACGCAAAATCGTTTGCGAGGGGAGCAGAAAAGCTCCTTTTAAGTACTTTTAACGCCATCAATAATTTATCCTGCGGTGCGTGATTTACGGTAAATGTCTTTAATAGCCTATCGACTACACAGCAACATAAATACACTCTATTTGTTACGATGTCCTATTCGAGAAACAATGGAAATCATATGAAACAAAAGGTGCTTCGAATAGAGAATCTTCATAAGCAGTGGTAGGTAGGAAAAGTGGTAGTGGTAGTGGTAGTGGTAGTGGTAGTGGTAGGATAATTTCCGATAATTATAACTGTTTGCATTAGGGATAATAGTTTACTGCGTAGTTGTAAAGTTGAAGCTTCGAGTTAACTTAATTATCAATCAGAAGATTTCCAAGTATTTTAAGTTTGGCTCAACAGTGTATTAAAAATAATTCCAACAAACTTTTAATCTTGCATGACACAAATTTCGAATGTATTAATGTCATATTTTCGTAATCTGTTACAAATTTCGAAAGAAATTGTTTTGTTTTCGATAAGTTGAATTACGTTATGTCGATGAATAAAGAATTCAATTTCTTGTTTTTTTCAATAACAATCCTGTTAACACAATTCTACTGATGTATAAAAGAGATTGTAAACAAGTATTTTTTTGTGCCTAATGATCCCTAGCCTGCAAATACCAGGCTCCGGGACTGCATTATAGGTAGTTCGTAATGTGTAGAATATGTACAAATATGCAAAACTGTAGTTGTTGCATGTTGGTAACTTCGTAGAGCAGCAGAAACTAGCAGCCTTATAGTTATGCTACGGACTGTACAACCACTTCTTTTTTCTATGTCATTCCCACGATTACTTCTTCTGCTTGCTTCTAATGTGCGTCGATGACACACCTAGTGAGCAATAATTGACATCTGACGTATTTAACACTTTGCGTACTTTACGCTGCAATGCACGTCTTCTAGCGTCTTCTACCACACCCACCGGGACAGTGACATTTCACTACGACACCACCACCACCAGGTGTCTCGGAGTAGATGTCGTTGGCATATTGTTTATTTTCTCTGCTAACAACCCCGAAACACAAACCACAATGCATACCGATACGACGTCATCTTCGGACCGAAGGTGGAGCAACAGAAAAAAGTGAATCGAAGACACATCGTCGTTTAAGGCCGATTATATTCGCTTCGATGTGTTTTTAGTGTGTGTGTGTGTGTGTGTGTGTGCGGGTTTTCAACACGTCTGTAGCTGTAGTTCGGGAGTTCAAGAGCCACGAATGCTGTGTGTCTTTCCTGTCTCACTCACCGTCCAAAACACAAAGCAATAATGCACACATCGTGAACAGTCGTACCGCGTGCGGGTGGAAACATTTGTAAAATTCTTAAACCCACCAGAAAAAAAAAACCGGGCTGAATGTGTGGAAAGGCGAAAAAGAAAAGCATACGGCAAATGCCAGCAAACCATTAAATAGTAACGTAAATAAAGACTTCATAAAAATCGGCTTCGTAATAAAATTGGGGAGGTTGGGATGAAGCTAGCAAGCAAATGTTTGCGTGTGTCTGTGTATGTGCGAGGGAACCTAAACGCACATGATAACGCAAAAAGGCGCAAAAGCGGGTGGAAACTTGCGTGATAATTGTTTGGCAGAATCGAAATTGAACAGAAGGGGTTTTTATTTTTAACATCATCTACCGGTGTCTGGTGGCATAGCATGGTGGTAGGTTAACGATGGGTGCAGAACATTCACAGCATTGCACAAGATGGCCCGACCAGAAAGGGGTGAAAACATAATATTTGCTCGGTGGTGTACACGGTCAGCCACCCGCCACGTACTGCCCGTATGCCCTGCCTAAGCTGCCCCCGGGGAAATCTCGAACCGATTTGGGAAAATACGCCCCGAGTGGCCGCGGGACTTTTGTGTCTGTTCATCCATCAGGCAAGATAAATGAAACAAACTTCTCAACCGCGGCCAAAGCCGAGAGAAAGTACGGCGTCAGCAGCCGTTCTTTGCTGCTGGTGCCGAATTTGCTTACCGCTTGCCGGTGAGTGAAACACATAAAGAAAAAAAAACCCATGGTTGGAATCCCGCGGAGAAATAACCAAACTGTTGTATAAATATTGGAAACGCAGGCCGCACCGCATCTTCCCATCCGCCCAACCAGGGTACAACCGGTCTTTAGCTCCTACACCGCAGCGGGAGATGTGTCAGAACCGGGAAGTGGAAAACCCGCCGACCGAACGAAGAAGACAGAGGGAACAAGAACACACAGACACTCGCTGGTGTGACAATGCGCAAATAAGTGGCGACGTGTTATTTGCCTTCATTTTGTACCAGTGCGAGACTTTTTTGTTGTTGTGGGAAACCATCCGAATGATTGTACTGGTTGGCATTTTTAAAGACGTTCACTGCTAATGGTTGTATAGGTGCCGTAATTACAGGTGGCAGTTATGCTGGTGTCATAATGCTAATCGCTACGTAATCGGATGGAGGCGCCTGATCTTTCCTTTAGACTGTTGTGCATGAGATGGAAATATAGAAGAAGTCGTTTATATTGGAGGAATAAAATGAGGTTATATTTTATTTAAGGATGCACGAAAATTTCTAACTATTAAAAAGCCGGTTTTACACATTAGGTACTTTTGCATCATAAGATATTTTAAAATTAGGCCTTGTGTCAACCATATTGGAATTTAAAAATATGAAACAAATTAAATAAGATGAGTTTTAAAATAAACATCATCCAATAATAATAATCTAAATTGCTAGAAATAAAATACCTCATCCATGACACAGCTGTTGAATATTGGTCCTACAAGCTCATCTCCAAAGCAAAAACCATCAACCACTCGTTGCACACAATGTTCGTGTGTTGCTTCAACATTGTCACACCCCGAAAGCCTCATGTGAGTTGTGTGGCAAAAGGCCTTCGATATCTGTACCGCAACAGTGGGCCACAAAAGCAGTGCGATCGTATACCCACAGCTTCCAGTACCGAGCACAAATTCCCTGGACACAATCACACATACACAACTATATACTCTAAAACGAGCGGTTTCATCCCGAGGGCACCGAGCCAAACTGGTGCCGCCCATCGCAAGCAACACAATCATGTATCAGCCGAGATGCGACCTGGCGGTATGGGAAGCATGTCGCCACAATGATCAACGAATTTGTCGTAAAAAGCTGCTCCAGTATGCTTAATCACTCTCTCGTGACGTGGCAAAGGTGCACGAGATGGAACACAGATACGCTGGCAGTGAAGCCAGGGGTGCTTTTTTATTTGAGCTTTTCTTCTCCACCTTTATACCCCTTATGGAAGCAGCGACAATTTTCACCAGAAGAACCCCGTACGGCATCCGACCTGAAATCGTTTCCGGGATGCGGCCGTTCATTATTAAGTCATGGATTATGACAACACAACAGGTTGCATCGGATCATCTGGGTTGGTTGGCTCGGTTCTCGTTCGCTCACCTTCCCCAAAACCGTCCTTCCCTCTACTTACCCCCTCAAAAACCTCGTAATGATTGTTGGTTGGTTTGGGTTTTTGGTACCGATTTTGCCACCACAAGCTTGCCTTTTCTTGGCATCGATACCGAGCAGGGCCGGCGTATTTATTGGCAAATCGGTTCGGTTGTTGGTTTCGGTGGGTGAAGTTGTTTTTCCAACCGCTGGGAAACGCTTGGCGAGATGGTAGGGAACAGGCGCAACCTGCGTGGGGCATTGAATTGAAATCACCACCCAGAACGGTTGCCAACAATCTGCCACAAGATGTATCTATTAAGGGGCCGATTAGGCGTGCGGTGTATGGGCATTTATTTTGCCATTCGTTTTTCCTACGGAGCCAAACAGACCGTACCGACTGTTTGACGTTTAAGGACCAGGTGTTGGATGTTGGACTTGCTGCCGGCAGCCAAACCGTAAGCGTTCACGATTGAGATGCATCGCAAAAATTTGGCAGCAATTAGCATTGTGTGTTGCGTTTGGTTGATTTGTGAATCATTTGAATGATTCATTCAAGGTTTCCATTCACCAAGGGCGGAATAAAATATATGAGCAAAAAAGAACATATTTCATTCCTGTTTTCTTTGCAGCTACATCATAACTTCACATGTCGCGTAGGCACTCAATATCTTATTTTGTTTCAATAACAGAAGTTAATCGTTGAGGTATTAAGTAATTTGTGAGCGTTTAACAATAACTGATTTCAAACTGGCTACTGTACGAGATAAAGTTGTCAGATCCGATATGATATATTTGTTTTGTGAACATGTTAAAAGACGTTCCATCATTGAATTTTATTTACGGAACACACTTTTCACTCGGAAGAACCTCAGATAGACAATAATTTGTGTTGCTCTGGATTTTAAAATTTCTTGCCAAAGAGAGAAAAAAATCTGACTGGTAATCTTTGAAACCTCTGATTGGAAATCTGGTAGTACATACAATGCAATAATACAATTATGCTATTTGCATGTACTTTTGATAATGATAATGGGCGAATAGTTACTGACTGTAATATTTGTGCTTACATTTATCAATTAAATGTTAATTTTAATGTTCCTATAAGTCCACATCGTGCCAATGTTTCTTCTTTTCCATTTTGCCAATATAAAATAGTGTTTGAATTAAAATATGCACCATTTTCCTCTTTATTGTTTTGCATCAGCGGACACTTTTGCCAATGTAATTTTATTTCTTCCTTAATTGGTTTACAGAAGTAGAGAAATCTTCACTGGCCATTTTTAATGCTTCTTACAGCAATGATTGCTTCCAATTAATACCCAACCCCCGTTCCAAACGGCCACTCAAAACGCGGATAGCCACCATTTGCCAACCACGTTTAACCCAGTGTCAGAATCATCAGCCAGTTTTAGTACGCGAGATGATACAGCATCGCATTCCTTCGGTTCGATCGTAAAACATGAACTTCCGAAAGTAACAACAGTGGCGAAAAATTAATTGCATACCAAGCCAGGTTAATCGCATCGTAAAATGTGGCATTAATTTATTATTATCACTACCTCCCGGGAAGTGACCGTAACTTCCGAGTGTTTTGTTACAAAAAAAACCTCTGCAGTTGCTACCTCGATACGGGATAGTATTGTACCGAAGACACGATGCAAGTAATATTTTGATCAAAATAATTAATACTAAAAATGGTACGACGAACGTAAAGTAATCCGACATTGACATTGAATTTGATTTTAAACCAATCCCCAAAGGAACACACGCTTTGAGCTGCTCAGGTTGGCTAATCAACCCTTAGCTACGCGGGGGATAAAATAATTTTCTCGGTCAAACGAAACTAAGAACCCCATCCAAATGGTGCGTCTCTTAAAATACGATTCTGTTAATCGGTCTGACGATTATAGCTCCCATTTTCGTTCTCGTTAGCATGAGAGCATGATAGTCAGCACATACCCCCACGGGCACACAGGGTAGCGAACGAAAAACATAACATAAAGCGAATGAAATCGACCGGAGGTCAACCTAGCAGGCAGAGCATATGAAACGATCCGTTCGACCCTCGTTCGACGGTTGCTCGTGGACCGGTGCTCGTTAATCGAAAGGGATAAATGCCATTTTTGGGGCCGACCGGCCGTGTCCCAACGGTGGTGGTGGAAGGTGATTAGATTTATTCTTATTTTTAACATCACGCACCCCACTGCTGGTACTGCAGCAGACGGAAAACAGTCGGTCGACGGGTTTTTGTTTCACTCCTTTTCGCTCGATTCAATGGCGATGATACGATCGCGTCACACGCACGCATGTACGCTTACATCCGTAGGCGCTCGATCGGACAGTAACCAATGCGCACCAACACTTCACCATCATCGCTCGAGCATATCAGTGTTACGAGGTGCGATTGTTTTCAGTGAAGAAAAACGCTTTTCATCCACAAAACTTGATGAAAATTATAAACCTTAAGCATTAATTTAACGCAAATGTTTAACAAGCATTAGTACCTTACACCCTAAGGGTTGTTTCCATTACTCACCTTCCTCTCGCCGAGACTTTGTGTTCCCGGTTCTTCACCAAAGTTGAGAACCGTTAGGGAAACAAATGACGCACAATCAACAACTCACTCCACGTACGCCTCGGTGTGACTGCTGTAGATTGCAGTTTTTCCACACTTTCCACTCCTCCGCGTATAACGCGCTCCACTACAATTAGACCTCAACTTCACTGCACCGTTTGTAGTGCAATTGTGCATGTGCGTGTGTGAGTGTATTTCACTCCCAACGGGCCACTACAACTGTGGGGGAAGTTAGAAGTAGTGCCATTACAGCACACCGAACCACCAAACCGTGGGCCAAACAATATTCACACAATTATTCGCGCACTGTACGCACCAACTCACTCGTTTTTGGGAACCACACTCACACACATGGAGCACACATACACACAAGCACACACACGCACACACGTATCACACTACCGAGTGGAGTTTTCCCAGTTTCCCACACGCTGACCTGAAGAAGCAATAGAGAAAGAAAATGGGGAAAATGGTAAAGACAAAGGATTAAAACTTTTCTTCTCTTTCTTCACGATTCCACTACTTGTTGGGGTTCTTCGTCGGGTATTTTCATCATCACAGTAGCACAAATGTGCGTTATTTGTTATGCACGTTACACGACAATAGTAAGAAGCTTTTCCCCCGCCTAAGTGGTCACCACAACGTAGGTTTGTGATCTGATTTACTTTTGCGAAAGGATTTTCCTTTCTCTCATTTTTGTTTTCATTTCCCACTTGTGGATCAATAGCAATTATTATTTCTACCACCTTTGTGTATTAGTGCGTGTTGTTTTTTCTGTGATTTTTTGCCACCGTTGTGCCTTCTTGGCGTATTCATTTCTTTCGTTTGCTTTCCAGCTTTCGCCGCTCTCGTTGGAGGTCTTTCTTCGTTGCTCCAACGTGCCTCGCTTGTCACATTCAGCGGAGTATTTTTACTGTTGTTGTGTTTTATCCTTTGCCCCCTGTTTGGAGCAGGTTTCCTGCTTCGACTAATAGCTTTAACCTGTTTTCATGAACTCATGGCATTGGGTCGATCTGGTTGTATTGGTACGTAACGTCCTTCCATTCGAACCATATTCACACAACGATTACGTGTTTTTCTTCTTTCTACTGGTCTTCCTTTTACCGGGCGTTTACACGTCCTTCATGAGTACCAGTTACTTACACACTCACACACACACATACAAACGCAGCACGCACTACTGCGAAGGATGAATTTCACCGTAGCCAACGTGTCGAAGGAAAAGCCACCATTTAACACAATCGGTCACTACCACTTTTCTTCCTCGGTGCAAAGGGGTCGATGGCGCCGTCTCTAGCCAAGGACGGGACCCACCGTAGCGTACGCTGCTTTCGCACATCCGCTTGTCCGGGTCCGAGCGTTGGGTGGTGGGATTGGTTCATTTCCATACAGCCGAGGTGGCTTGGGTTAGGGGCTTACAGCCCGCGCACTACCCTCGCTTCAATTAATTTGCTGCGTTTTCGCTTTTTCCCGAGCAAGTCAGGAGCGATGAAGTAATTAGGATACGGTTGCTTCCCTTCGGGAAAACTGACGCCTTTGCAGTTTGTGTGCTTTGCGCTTGTTTTATAATTTCAAAAATAATAACTTCAAACATTAATTCAAAATAAAACACATCTTTCAGTATAAAATTTCTTTTGCCTAAACATACAACAACATCGTGACTGGCACCGTACGACATGAACGATGACTATTTTGACAGATTACAAGTGTGCACCATCCTGTCGAGCATCCGTAGAAGGTGATGCGTGATGTATGACGCCAGCCAACGGGCGTCTAATGGCGACAGTAAAAAACAGGACCTCCGCGCGGAATGTGGCGAATGTCTCGTGGACGGCGTCGTAGTCTCTCGCCGTTTGGTTCCGTTTCCTATTTATCTGACCGATGGCAAACAACCGACTCCGACTTCCTTCTTTTTCGCAATACGGATTCGTTTCAGGGGGGGGGGGAACTTGTGGGGATTGGGTAGTAAGAAAAGGATCCAACTCTCTTTCCAACACTCAAACACACATACACACACGTACACTCTCAACTTTTCACTTTTCCTCTCACTGTTCCGTTCGCTCTTTCTTGCTCTTACAACACACGAACACAATTCATCTTTCGTTTTCGTCGGTTCGTAAAAGGCATGGGGATGTTGAAGGGAGGAAAAATGCCTACTCCATGCGCCCATGGGCTGCCATACCCGCACGCTCCCGGGAGGCCACACCGCACCGCCTTTTGCCAACCTGCCCGCGTAGACCGACGGCGCGTCTCGAGGCCGAGACAAAATGAGATAATTTATGTAGCAGCAGAAGGTCCGGCGTCAGGACAATGGGGTTTTTTCCTCCTTCGGCAGCGATGAATTCTTCACATTCTTTGCGTATTTTTGGTCAGCTCCATTTTGGCAAGCAGGCAGCACGCACCAACGATGGAAGGGGTGGAAACGGCAGCCACGACCACCGTTAGACGCTCACTGAAATGGAATCTCTTGCGCGGGTATTGTGGAAACTACAGTGGAAAATACACTCTGCAACACACTTACACAAACACACGTGTGGAGTTTAAAATTTCAGCGAAAATCTACCAAAGCGACACGGACGAAAATGTCACAGCTGGCGGTTACGGAGTGAGGTTTTTTTTTGCAAATCCCGACAATCAAACCGGGGAAACAGGTGTGTGAGCCAACCGTGCCAGGCTCGTACGGAAGCTGCACTCGCATCACGGGCAACTTGTAAGAGTCACCACTACTGGCGCCCGGGTTTGGTTTCACTCTCGCACGACGCTTTCGCTTTTACTTCAAACCGAAAGCCGAAGCCAGCAAGCTTTTGCATGGCGTGTGCGTATTTTTCCAGGTCGCACTGTACTCGAGTGTGTTATCTTTCGTGCGCTGGTTTATGTATGTGTGCGTACGTGCGTATGTGAGTGCAGGGGTTTTTTGCTCTGTGCTTCTGGTGCCATCATATCGTACATGGCCACCTGCAAGAATATCCTTTTATTTCGCTTCTAAAGTTGCCAGCAAACTCCGGTTACTTTTCGCATCGAACGCTGAGGGAATTTTCTTGCGTTTTTTCCATATTGCTCACGCTGTTGTGCTGTTCTTGCCAATCTTTCTGTTGCGCCCTCCCGGTTAGGTCAGCCAAAGGGCACCTGTGAACATTCGCACGCCACTCGTACGCACTTCACGTCTTGCATTTCCAAATTTTTTCTTCTATTCCCCGGAGTATATCTTCACCGTTCGTGCACAATCTGGAACCGCGGGGTTATGCTACACTTGGCAGAAAGCTGATATTGAAGCAATCCGATCATCATCACACACAGGATTGCAGAATGAATACACGCACCTCACACAAGTCTAGGCCAGACAACACAAGTACCCCAGCATGCAGCGGGTGTAGTGGAAGTGGACGTGAGATTTTACAACCCCGTCTTCCCTTCCCTCCTTCCCCCTTTCCCCACTCAACTGACCGTTTCACTTAGCCCAAGGCGACAAGGCGGTACGGTTTCTACGGCGGACGGTCGCGCTCTTGCGGGATGATACCGAACGGGTGCATAAATTTGATCCAACTGATGCGAACGGTGGAAAAATTCGCTCGCCAAAGCGTAGGAAAAATTTCTTCCCGCTTCCGCGGCCCCCTTCTCTTGGGCGCTCCTCCTCGCAAACGGTTTCAACCCACACCTTCAAACGAACGCTAGATCTCATCCGCTACCATTACTGTACGCACACAGGCGACGGTTCGTTGCACGGCTGCTCTCGGCCACTCTCGTACGCTCATTTCGCTCGTCAGCACCAATACGCACGCGAGCGGGTTACAAGCGAAATGGGAAAATCACGGGAAAAACAGGGAAAACCCCCCGCTCACTCAAGATGCTTGCGTGCTCTTATGGTGCTTCTCTCTCTCGCGCGCTCTCTCCACGGTTTAGTGGTTTCGTGTGACACGCATACAGCGATACCAACAGGTCGCCCCAGCACGATGAAGTGAGAAACCATGCGTTCGCGATGACTAGAACCAGTCGCCATATGTCGCACACCATGCTCGAATACCGATGCTCGGAAAAGCTGATTGATAACGTTGTGGGACAAAGTAATGCGACATCAATTTGTTGGAATCGTTGGTGAAATTGTACAAAAATAGGCATATTAATTTAAATCATCTTTTTAAAAAAGGTTGTGCTGAAATATAATTTTGTTTCTATTTATCCGAAGACCTGTCGGGCCGTATATATGTATATTTCGTATTATTGTGTTTAATTTATACTAAATTATAGTTAAATTGCAAAACCAGCGGAAATTCAAATTAACTCTCAGTCTAATATTAAAATAACTAATTTATTCACTATGTTTACAAATACAATATAGTTGTCCATGGATTCTCCAAGAACTTTTCAACGCCCCTGTTTTAAACAATCACATTGTACGTCTTGGTCTACCCATATTCAAAGGCAAAACACCTCCTCCATTTCCCAGCCGAAACCCGAACCCAATCTCTTGTAGTGGCAACGAATAATCAAACCACCGACGAGAAGCTCGAATGGCACTCGCACTATGGGAGCATGAAACCCATTGCGGTCCCAAAAACCTTAATGTTTCACTATTTCAGGCACTCATTTGCTTTCATTTTACCGACGACATGCGCTGGCAAACGTAACTCATCATTACTGAGATGGAGTATGCTGCTTTTGGTATCATTACAATAATCCTCCTAGGTCCCACACTTACTCTCCTTTTGCTCTTTCTCATGGTAGGTTCGTGAGCACAAAAGTGAGTTCTCACAATGGTGAGTTTGAAAGGAAAATGTTCTCCACTCCACAGCTACGTGCGCCCGTGTGTTCGTCATCTGCTGATGTGATTTATTCCCGCTCTCGGAACGGAATGTGTTTCTGTGTATGTGTGTGCCTTTTCTTCTCATCTCTTCCTCCCTCTCCCTGCTACCTGCTTGTCAGGTATTGTGGAGACCTTGGGATTTGTTTCCCCAAATGCTTGACTCGCGAAGCGGACGCCAAGGGAAACCACAAGAAGTAACATACCCATGCGAATAGCAGCTGGTGGTGCTGGGAAGAAGTGAGATTGTTGCTGCTGCATCTCGCTCCTGCTCTCAGCACATTGGATCTCGCTCTTCAACGCCAGCTCACCAGTTGACGCGTTTACTTTGGTTCGGAGTTTCTGCTGCTGTAATGCACACAAAATTTAAAAAGGAAGGCCAAAAACTACACTTCTTCTCATTCAGATCCTTCCATCATACACCTCGTTCTCATTCGTTCTCTCGCGAACGGGAAGCTGAAATGTACTACGGATGCGTATTTTACTACGTCGGTTTTACTTGCCCGTTACTGTGGCACTCTCCGACCATCACCATCGAACAAGCATGGTTCGCGAGATCTTTGGCTCATCATCAGCCACCATCATCGTCATCCCCGCGAGCTCGGCCCGTTCACGTCCGTTCGCTGGTGTGCGTGAGATGAGAAATGAAAAATCCGGGATTCTTGTATTAATCGTCACGAACAACCGCTTGGCTCGGTATGTGCGCTCTCGGAGCGGAATACCCTCGAATGCCATTTCTGCCGACAGCAAATCAACTCGATAACGGGGATTACGACGCGGTTCTGCACAAGAGACGGAGAGGAACCAACACGGTCGGAAAGGGGGGAGGGGCACGTAACGTTGAAGACGACCGAATGCCATGACAGTGATGACGATGTTGATGATGGCAATGGTTGTGGTAATGATTATCTCAACCTTAGCTGCTGATCGGCTGAATGATGAAGCGGGCAAATCGCACACGGTGGAAACTGTTGCTACGAGATACCACCACTGGTGGTGGTCGTCATCTGGCAAGGGTCGATTGCAAATCTTTGGCAGTACGGTTGGTTTGGAAGGCTAAATTGTCTGCCCGAATAGTAAGAGCTCGGTGCCAGCATTGCCTTGTATGGTTTATTTTTTGCGCTACAAAAACATTGTAACGCACGAGAGATGGATGTGTTCATTGCGGTTGGGTAGAAGATGCAAACAATTGCTCACGATTAATGTTATAAGTCACAACAGCATTCTTTCGGTTGATCCCTTTCTGTTCGATGAAAACAACTTTTCACAACAATAGGATCACCCTTCGCATAGACGTCAGTGGGTAATTAAGAATTTCAACTCATCCATCAACGTGTTAGGTGTTGACATTAAAAATAAAAAATAACTAGCAAAACCAAAATAAAACCCTTTAAAAGTATTAATTTTAATTGGTAAGAATGGTTATGGTTCGAGTCATTATAAATTATATTAAATCATTAGCCGAGTATGCTCGGGATAAGGTAGGAGGAAATACTTACAAAATTGTCAACCTCACTCGATGCTCACTCACTGCCATAAACATACCAATAAGCAGTTCATTGAAGATGTAGAAGCCAAGGCAATAATAAGAGCTCTAGGCCTGCAATTTATGATTTTCTTTAACTTTATTTACTTTTATATTCTATTTAATTTTATAATCACTCCTGCGTACGGAGGATTGATCCGTATAAGACATTACAACAGTGCTGTTGCGTGAAGATCATTGCCAATACATCTCTAGATCCCTCCCAGTAGATGTGAATAGAAATTAAAAAAAAGGCAAACATTTCATTGTTCCAATCCAAGACAGATTCCCTACGGGTCAGACTAACAAATTTATAACCATTTATCCATGAACTTGCTTGCCTATAAACAAATAGGAACTATGGGTAATGTTGTTTTGTCCGCCAATGGACACCTTCAAGCGGCAGATAAATCAAAAGATCATCATCCAGCCATTCAATCTACCAACCACTGGGCGTCTCCATTAGTTTCAAATTATGCAAACGGATTCCATCTTTCGGGTAACCTCGAAATGCCGGTCAACCACCACCAGTCGCATGCACATGTGATTTATTCGCTCCGTCCGAGGCTGCCGCACACAAATTGCTGCTGTCCGATTACCTTCTGCATGCCCGGTTGTTCGCAGTTCACTCACCTAGCTGTTCCGTCCATTCCAACGGTCGGAAGCTGTGGTGCCGCACCGCCATAAAGTGTCCATAAATTGTCTCATTCACTGGGCATAATAACAGTTCTTATCGGTGGAAAGTGAAGCAGCAGCAGTACTATATTACGATAATTTTCCAACGATACCAACCATTCCCGGAGAATGACCACCGTGCCATACCGAGGGCCGTACCGAGTTCGCCCTAATCGGGTGTCATTTGAGATGAGATTGAGCGTTTGAGAAACCAACAATTTTGCACCCGCAAGACGCGTAGCGCTACCTCACGAACTTACCTCGGCTATCTAGTGGCCGGTTTACAGTACACCGTGAAAAGCTCAAGCATTGGACAAGTACTTCCGTGCGGTGTACTGCGTGACTGTTCCGCTTTCACCTTGCCGACCAATGTGCACGCTAGAGCAATGTGAGGAATTTGTAAACTTTGACTAGGAATTTCGCCTTTCACGGTGATAAATGGACTTAAGTGGATGTGCAATGGAACCAGGAGTGGAGCCATGGCAATAAAGGGAATGTTTCGAATAGTTCGGTGGTACGCCGGGTTCCGAGGGTTATCAATTCCGTAAGGCATCGAGCATGCTGACCACTTCCTATGCACTTCACAGCAGGATGCTAACCGGGAACAGATGTCCCAACTGTCCTGTACCTATTCCAACGTCTGCGTGTGAAAATAGTCATCAATTGTCATATTCTCACTTCCGTGTTGTGTGTTTTCCCGGTGACCACTTTCCCCACACCCATCGAAACATCAATGTAGAACAACGCCGCTTTCAATCATGCCGAGTGCTTCGCGCTGGAAAATGAAGATGAAAATTTAACACCCAGTTCCGCAACGCTAGCAGCGTGTCCGCGTGTTTGACATGGAAATGCTTTCGTGCGCGTGGAAAATTAAAACAACACGCCATCATCATGCACGGGCTCGGTTGGGGATATGTTTGCCGGTACGAGGACACACAATGGTAGCACTGTGCCATCCATGCCATGCGCTTACGAGTTGATCGTGTTGAATTAAAAAAAAGCGGCGCACACCAAATGCCTCACATATTTCCTCAAAATGAAGGTGCAAAAATGTTTCCACCCAGGGGAATCAAAACGTCTAGCAGTGGGGTAGAAGTGATTTTTCTCGAGCAACAATGTTGCTGGAACGGTTGAATGGAACGTCCGCTCTGACGTTCGGGAGCTTCCATATGAATGGATGCTTCTCCCAGTGAGGGTTTGAATTGTTCATGGGACGAGTGTTTTAAGGTTTAACGATTTAATTGCTTGCACTTGTAAGAACCACCGTACGTCCACCGAGGGAAACGGTTTCTATGAAGAAGCGAAGAAAAATGTGTGTACAGCAACCAAAGTCACCGGAGTCTCGGTTACACCTTAAATCTACCGCCATCAATCTTCGCTGCCAGTTGGCTTTTATGAGGACGGAGTAACTCCAGCCGCTTATCGTTTGCCAGAAGGTTAAATATTTACCCGATGCACTGTGCTACCAGGGTGTGCAGTGTCCTGGCAGTTCGCTACAAGATGCGCTCTGCTAATGTGTAACAGCTTGCAACGCTTGAGCTCAGCCCGGGGAGGATAACGCACGCTAACGCCAGTCCTTGAGCGCATTTGTCCGAGTTTGTTTGTGCTGGCTGCACTTACTATTTCCATTCTGTGCACCGCTTCTTCCACGAGCAAAACGATGCACGCTGAGCCGGCGATGGCTCCGGAGCAGTGTCTTGGCCGACGATTGCAAATAGTCCGCACAATGCTGTTTGTTCTAATGGAAACGAACACGAATGCATCATGTGTTCTGGTTGAGAAGTGCGCTCAACGGTGTGTGCCAGCAAGGAGCATCAGCCCGGTCCTGCTTCAATGCACTCCGAAGGTTGAACTTCATTAAATGATGATGCAGAATGATGCGGAGTTGTGAGATCTGTGAGGCGAAGTAAAAATGCAACCTACTACCCAATGGGCCAGTTACATGATGCATCGTTTCTTTTTTCTCCCGGCATGACTGCTGATGGGGTGAATATTTTCTTTTCCAGCACACACTTTCAAGCACCTGGAGCCCACCCGGACCAACTGTCACTATGCGTTATAGCTCTGCACAAAAGGGCTTACTGCGAGGCAGTCCAGCATACACACACACACACTCGTTCTTTTAAAAACGTTTCCTTTTCCATTTATTACCACCAGCATAGTTGTCCGGACGGTCAAACAGATTCGCTTCCTTCCTGCGGCAACATAAACTACGTTTGCTGCGCCATGTTTCTTTTCCTCACATATTCGTTTTGTTCTTTCTGTTCCGGGCCGTCCGGGTGGAAAATTATCGGTCAAGTGGTATTGTTTGGGTCGATGAAAAAGATGGGGGGAAAAACTAACCCGGCCACAAACCATTTCATGATGTATGCGACGACTCCTCAACTACATTCTACAATCCCTTTCGTACCTGGGAACTCGGAACAAACATTCTCCGTGACCTTCTTCACTCGGCTGCACCAGGGCAGGGTTTTGTCCCCGGAGCATAAAGTAACTTCTTTTTATTTCGACTTCTGAAAGGGAAAACGATATCGGAACTGGGGGGGTTGGCCATGTAAATCCAATCGAAGTCGAAAAACTCTTCCCATGCTGGAGCTTCCTTTCCTTTTGTCCCGTTCTCGCTAATGTAGACGCTTAGTGGGTGGTAAGTCGAGACCGGGCCTGTCTAAGTCATGGTGCCACCGGTGTCAAGGTGGGAAATATGTTATTCTCAATTCCCTCCGGTTTTAGGGAGTATGAGGAGTGGATGAAAGGAAAGCAAGGATGAATTCTCTTCACCTCCATCGTGTTGGCGTGTGGAATACCCGTTTTGTGTAAGCTATGCTGATGAGGAACAGAATATGTTCGTAACGTCGTTTCCTTCCCACGGGGTAACTGCCCCCTTCCTGCCGACCTTATACAAACCCATCGTTCCTTTCTTCCAGTGCACTCGAGCGGTGCGTCAACTTTGTAAGGATTTCCCCCAAAATATCCGGCCCCATCTTAACCCCAAACCGTGCCGACATCAACGCTGGCTGCTTCAATTCTTTTGCACATTGCTGCGTAGCTGTGTGTGCGTGTGCCACCATACGTGTACAGCGCACAGGGCAGGAAGCATTTTGAAGATTAACGACCGGGAAAACTTGGAGTCTGGAGAGCGGTTGGCATAAGGGACCGAAACCAAGTGATAAGCGCAGCGACCGGTTGTGTGAGCTTGCTTTAACGAGAAACAAAAAGCATTTCACGCACTCGTGTGTGTGTGTGTGTGTCTTTGAGTGGATGTCTGAAGAAATGTTTGTTTATTTTACACAAGTGGCAGCACAGCACACGAGCAAAGGCAGTAGCATTTGGAAGGAGAAAAATTAGATTTGATCTACACGCGCAGATACGTACGTGGGGTCCCGTTTGTGAGGATGACTTGTACAATGTTTGAATTATAAATCTGTATCTTTCGCATAACGAATTTATCTAACGAGCGAGCTTCCGGGGTTTGAACTGAAGAAAGCGAAAGTGGGAAAAAAGGATGAGAAAGAGAGATGTAGAGAAGCGGAACGAATTTATACAAGAGTGCGAAAACTATAGCCAAGAGTTGAATCGTATACTGCAAAAAAAAGTAGCTGATGGAGGTGTCGTTGAGTGATAATTCCGCTTGGGGGGAATAACGGAAATGTTGACAAAGATCGCAGTAAGTATGTCAAAATTTTGAGTAATGTCGCCCAACAAACATCTCATTTTGTCTTGCAGGCTTAATCTTAAAAACCTTAATTATAAAATGTAAAACAAATAGCTGGGTAAAAAATTTTGTTTTTATTTAAAAAAACACACATTTAGATTTTATGTATTAGAACAATTTGGATTTAATATTAAAACTAGGATGCAAGTTATGATTCACATTCCAGTTATAAAATTTTATTTCAAAATAAGATGACTAACGATGATGGTCTTAACATCACTAATCTGTTACAGAATTATTACACTCTGGAGTAGTTGACTACATGATTTAAATTTTCGAATGATTCGAATAGTTCTCCAAAACTATTAAAACACGTTCTATTTCCAAAATTAAATCAAAATTTCATTATTACATGGTTTGTAAAATTGATTTACATCTCATTTAAGCGACAAACCTCCGTGGCATATAAGCTTCCTTATTTGCCTCGCATCCACTATCTTCCGATGTAACGGATAACGAAATATTTACTTTTCATCTTTATCGCACCATCGTTGCCCGAACCGTGTACTCCAGCGGCCACGCGAACCGATCGTCCCGGAAAAAAGCCGTCTGACGAAATTGAACTTTCGCCTTCAATCAAATTTTTATTACTTATTCATTTCTTCATTTGCCCGTTCCCGACCTTGTTAAGTGAAAGTTAGGTCCTGCTGGCATCGTACCGGAGAATATCTCACGGGTACATCGTACGAGACATGATGTCGGTTTGCGCGTTGTCAAAAAAGGGCCACGAACAAACGACATAAAGGTAGAGCTGGGTAGAGAACAAAACGTACAGAAAGAAACCCCGCCCGATGTATGGTAGCTTTCGGTTTTACTCGTTTCGTCGTCTCCGGACAAACTCCACTGATCGACGGTGTGCGGGGCGCGTTTTAAAACATATCGCACCAGTTTGGAAGGACGCCATAATGCCGACGAACGTAATAGAGTTGTTATGGTTGGTGGGAGCGAGTGAATTTGATTTTTATTTACTCAAATTCCATCTCACTGTTTGTCCGCGAACGTTCTTCAAGGTTCTATTTATCGATGAGCGAACAAGCTGAACAAGTAAAACTTTCCATTTCCAGCTTGAGTGCAAAATATGATCGTGCATTGTAATGTCTTCGGGTTTTGTTTTCCTTTCCCAACCGTTGTATTTCACAGGAAGAAATAATGTTTGCTTGAGTGTGTATGTATATGCGCTACGTTCGATTCCATATGCCTTCTTTCAAGTGGGTTCCATTTTGCAAAACTTTTCCTATAAAATCAAACCGATAGTAAATTAAATAAACCACCACCACAACCAGCTACGACGTGTGCTAACAAGAAGCAGCAACGGGTCGAATATTTTAAAGCAATAGGCTCTTTGCATGCCTAACCAAACTTGAAGCGGCATACTTGCGAAAGTTTATCCATCGGTTTCGGCGAGAACATTCGACTATTCGTGTCGAACCTTTCATGGCAAGGGCTAGTGGTTGTAGCTTCCCCGGAAGAACCGGAACCAGGTTCCGCTTGCAACAGAATGGGTTCGATTGTGGGTTAATAAATGTAAAGAGCGTATCGATTTCTACCCTACCGCAGCGCATCACCCAAGCACCAATTCATTTATCTGCCCAGCGTCAAACAGCCAAAGTCGAATTACTTCCGAAACTATTATTCTGCTGCACGGTGTCAGAGTTTCGGGTTGGATTGGGGAAACTCTAACAGATCCTGCCTGTGTAACATTGAAGAAATAGTCGTTTCTAAAAGTTTTCAAATTCTCATACTTCGAACCACGTTCAAACATGGAAAAATGTTGTTTTAAAGCTTCGTTATCCTGCAAAGGGCTGGCTTAAGTATTTCGTAATAACTTTTAAGAGTCAATATTTACTGAGCGAACTATTTTCTTTCTTTTTATCATTTAGCCTTATCATTTTCCATGTTATCCAATGTGTCGACAAATCTTTTGCCGTCCATTGTTACATTGTTGGCATAAGTTCATGGTTTTACAAATATCGATTTTTTCTATTAATCAAATCTAAATAATCTTGTAGTTTTATGATACATTTTTATAATTGCACAAGCTCCTCCCCATCATGTTTAAATTTATTTGTGACCCACAGCAGGTGAGAAGTGATAATTGATGTTCATTTAATTTTCTTAAAGTGATTTAAGCATGCCTTAACTTCATTAATGCTCTACATTGATCTATAGCACCCGGACTGGGACGAGCACTTCATGGTAATCAAATCCTGTACGACACCCCTAGCAACGGTTGTCGTTATATACAAAAGTGTCAATAATAGAATCTACTTTGATCCCATTCATTTCATCTTTTATAGCCAATAGGAAATATCTTTAGTCCAAAAGTCCACCAAAGGAAGGATGCCTTCTGCAGCATTTTATCATACCACCGCACTAGCATATGGGTCACGTTTAGGCCGTTTTATGGTGCTCGAAATATTCGTACCACCCTCCTTCCCTTCCTTTTATTTCCTCCCTCCGCAAGAATTGTGTGCATGTGCGGCAGAAATCTCGGCAACGGATAAACCAACAACAATACACACACACGCATAGATGAGCACTTCCCGCGAACGACAGGAATCGACACATTCCTTGTGTCGAGTGGAACGACTTCCCGCGCCACGTGTCGTGTTGGCTGATTGATATTTTCGGCACCGGTACCGGAATTAAATTGCACCGAAATGTCCGGGATTCTCCGTGTGTGGTCTCATTTTCTACCCGTCGTTCTCCGTCCGCTTCTTCTCTTTCACGTTCCAGAATGAAGCTTTTCTTATTTTTAATATCATCCGACAAGCGTCAGCTTTTGAAATTGATGGATGAACGTAGCACTTTTAGGTGTTCCTGCGTCTATATCCTGTGTACGAACCTATCGAGAGCCCGCGTTCGCTAAAGCCTTCCCAAAAATGTCTCACAGTTTCTTAGCTGTGATGTGATAAGAATTTTATGCTTTCCTACCGTTACGGGTAACGAAACATGCGTTATTTTGGTCACCTTTTCAAGCTGAAGCGGAGTCACCAATACTCGTGCGGATGGCATCATCTCAATGGTCAAAAGGTTTAGGATGCGTAATGAAGAGCCCGGATTGAATAAACCCTGCAGCCTTCTGTGTTTGAGTATATGAACCGAGTTTGAGTGAATGGGACATCTGCAACATAAACACGATATCGTGTCGCGCATTTTCTTCAGCGAAATCTCATCAAAGTGAGGTCATCACATGATCCTTGGGTACCTTCACTCCCCAACAGTGACTTGCAGCCCGCGATTTTGTGTGTGCGTTTTGGGTAAGCTATTTCACGGGTCCTTTTCTTCAAATCCTGCCCAATACGGCAGGACGGTCGTCCGCCTGCACGGTGGGTTAGCCTTTCCAGCATTTATATTCCCTTTTTTGTTATCTATCGCTGCTCTTCTGCTACTACCATCGTGATAAATCAAGCGCGTTTCAATGCGTGGCACGAACGCTGTGGAACGCTCTTCTTTGTACTAAAAAAAGGACACTCTAGCGATGCCACACAAAAAGAAAAAGATAAACATACCCATCAACGGGGCCATCTTCAACCATCCTTCAAACGGTGCCAGTCAGGTGCCATCGAACGAGGTGAAGGATTATTATAATTTTGATGGATATTTTATTGGCCTGTCCTCGAGCTTTTCGGGAAGCATCGATCACCTTTCACACGCCGTGACGCAGCATAACGCGATCTACCTCCACGACGCCCGAACCAAGGAACACACGACTTTAAAGACCGTATTTTCTTCGCTGAGCTTCCTTTTATTTGTTTACTGCGGATTTAACCCTCGTTAGAAGGAACCTTTTCATAGATTCTTCTTCCTTCCCGGTGAAAGGAAATCCTCATTTCACGCTTTAATTTGTTCGGTTTTATTGTCGGAAAGAATAATACTGTATCGGCGCTTAACTCATCTGTCGAAGATAAATCGGGATTTCTTTCCCGAACGATAGCAACATTGTTTGCGCTAGTGAAGCGATCGAACGAAAGCATCCCAGAGTGAATAGTAGCGCATGGAGCAACTAATACAAAGAAGTGTCCCAATGCTACGGGATTCTTCATCACCGACTTGTAGTGCAATTTTCGGGATATTCGCGACTGAAATGAAACAAGTTCCCAGAACTCGGAAACGGAACAATCGAAACGAACTAGCTTCACGGTTGAGATAAAGCAATTCTAGCTACAATTGCTCCATCAGCGTATTCTGTTGCTAGCGGTTCTCTTCCACACTTAGTTGCTTGTTGCACCAATCACAGGGAGAAAATTGGTGCTAGAAGCGCTAAGACGAACCTCGAAAAAAAAATCTAAGATTCCAGAATGAATTGTTCGCATCGTGGGGGTTTGTTTGTGATTTATTTCGTTCCATCACGAAAGTGTATTTCTTTAAGCCAACAACAAATCAACAAGAAACGCGAGACTGATTTTTAAAAACAAAGAAATGATAAATAATTCACACCGTTAACAGTGGGTCCCAGATACCTTTAAAGTCAATAAAGTATAATTTGATGATTGTCACTTTTGTACTGTCAAAATCAGATAGAATATTGTGCACAGGATGCACAGCGTGTGCTCGTCTTCACAAAGGAATACGGTCAAATTTCCTACGCCACCCTCTATCTACCACCAGCATCGCCTTGGCAACATCTTTGTAAATGTGAAAATCACTAACTGGACAAAAGATATCGACATCTTTCGCCCAGAACTTTCCCGTTTTCGATTGTGTCAAGTAATGCTTTCTGTCGCCTTTTCACAATGGCACGAGCTCGAGATATGTCGTACTAATCCTGACCGTCTGGCTACTGCAGTAAGCCGTCTGTTCATGAAGCGCTATCGATATTGTTGCTATCGAAACGCAGAAACAATGGCGCAATGCAACTGCTGTGCGGTGCCGAAATGGCAGCTGGCAAGTTAAGTGTCACATCGATTGTTACCCATTGAAGCTGTCGACGAATCGTATCGCTACCCCACCGTCACAAACCCATCTTGAAGGGTTCGTGATAAACGAGAATCGGAATCGCCAAGATATGAGCATGAGCTGCAACTTCGAATGGAACATTGTGCTCCAATCTCATTCGTTCCAGTCAGCCATACGTGTGTACGCACCTGGCACTGACAGCACGGTGAGAACTGGGACAGAAATAATTGTGTGCTTTGTGCGATCGGGCAAGGTCAGGCGCGGGTGAGTGTCGCCTGCTCGCCAGCGAACAATAAATGATGGGCTGGACATGATTTTTCTTCGCTTCTGCCGTCGTCTCAACAGCACGTGCCGAAACATGACCGGTACAGCACAATGGTGCACGTGCATTCTGATGCCGTTTCATGGATGACTTTCTCGCACCCGATGCGCCTTCATGTTTTGCAAAGGTTCAAAACCGATCATCTGCACCTGGAGCGCTAGTGAAATGGATACAACTGCCCCGTCAACGTGCCAACATTGTACAAAGGCGTGCTAGAAAACGTTCTTTGATGAGGAACAATTATTGATTGAACATGGCCGTCTCCCTACTCTTGTTTTTTTTTTATCTTGCTAGGTTAGTTGGCTCGTTTCATAAGTGATTATATATGTAGCAAAAGCAAGATGCATAACATCATTCAAGGTTTTTATGTGGTTCTTTCATTTCTACAACCACTTTTGCTTTGATGATACTTCAATCTATGCTAAGAGATTGCTCAATTAGGGATGAAAGGTATTGTAAATGTAGCGAGCAGGTTTGCGGTTGTGGTTAATAATATCTCACCCAACATACGCATAAATGGTTCCGCTAATCAATGAAACATTAAGTTGGCATTTTCTTTCGTAGCAGAATGATAAATCCATCTCCGCATAGCGATGCATTTGAAGATTAATTATTTTTGTTGGAATTAAACATACTTTAAAAACCTCTAATTTCATCAATAATTCACATATTTCAGATAAGTGTATACATACAATAAATAATGCACTGGGGGTCTTATAGGCAATATTCATCCGAAAGTTTGGGTTAGACGTTAGGCCCTACTGTGGTAGTCGCCTGTCACTAAAATATTCTTAAAAAATGCCCATTTCCAACATCATGACATTTGTATGTGCGTAGATACGTGTGTACATTGAAATGTGTCCCTGCAAAACAATGCC
Organism: Anopheles marshallii; assembly: GCF_943734725.1. Lineage (NCBI taxonomy): Eukaryota > Metazoa > Arthropoda > Insecta > Diptera > Culicidae > Anopheles > Anopheles marshallii. Next base: position 79,441,389 of record NC_071327.1, read on the forward strand.
ATCCCATGCCAACATTCCATGGTACCACATACTGACTGCAACAAACAACGATAGACAAATACCGTGCCATTTAGCATGTTTTATTATTTAACAGTTTCAATTTTAGATCGAAAAGGAAAAAAATCCTCCCAACCACACGCCAGTCAACGAACCGGGGCGGGATATTTATTGATACGGTTATGCTGCGCTTTCATCGTCCCTGGTACATCGGCAGCCACCTGAAAGCCTGAAGGTCGAGAAAATTATGATTGTCCCGAGAAATATTTATGGGCACAGGGTGAATAAATTATTCATGCAATCAACGTCATGGGATTTATGGTGACATAACGTCATGAATGGTTTTTCGGTTAAACTTCCTGTAAATTCACAAGCTACATAATACACAGACCCCCCTAGAAAAAAAAATTACAAAAACAATTGCCTGGCTAAATCCGAACGTGACAAAAGGAGCGACGGGAGATCGTTTACTGTTACGACCGGCCGGGAGTGTACGATCAATCATAGATAAATTAATTAATCTTCAAAGTGCGATTAAAGGGGCGGGCTTGCCGGGCTGTCATCGTTAACGTGTGCGGAGGTAGGGTGATATCGGAGGAAAAAGTGGGTACATGTTGGATCAAAACTGCTCCCTTATGATGCGACATAAAAATAAACTTCAGCAAGCCAACTTTGAGCAAGTGAGCGAAGGCACCGTTTAAAGCATGACTAGAGAGAAATGTGACGCTTAACGAGCTCCTTGGCTGGGAATGGGAAAAGTTTGCAAGCTTAACAGACACGACACTCGATCCGATGGGTACAAGTAGTAATTGAGAGCAAACACGCTTAAAGTGTGTTGTTTTCGTTGTTTCCAAAGAAGTTAATGTAAATGCTTAAAGTTGCTGTGTATAGCTTCACGGTTTTAATGAGCAGAGCTTCGTTTATTTAAATGTGACTCTATGGAAAATCATTTTATTTTTCAGTTCCCATGCAAAAGCTCAGCTGTTTCTCTGCACAGTGTATCATTATATCCATAAATTTTGCACCCATTTTAACCATAAATTACAGTCATTACTGTTACACTTGTTTTATGAGCGATATGGCATTGGTTAAAATTACTGTTGTGCCCGTTTTAACCTTCGGCCATTCTTGCTTTGCTATCCTCCACCAATGACATTCTCGTGCTTCTCGTTGTTATTAACAAGATTTTCCTGATTTTCCACCCCCGTTACAAAACCCAACGCGAATACAGTATGTCAATTAGTAGATGGTTAAAAATAAAAAGGCTACTCTTGTCTCTTCAAAAGCTTTTTCATTTCACGGTTTTTTTTCAGTGCCTTCACACAATCGTATGCAAACACACACTGTGACGTTTCGCATGAGCAGGCAAATGAAGGCCTGGGTTTTGCGCAAATGGAAATGAAGTTAAGGAGTAATTCAATTAACACCCATAACATGGTGTCCTTATAGCACTGAAGACAACCATCCTGTCATGGGGAGCATGAACATGAAACATGTGAGGCAACGTAGAAGACGCACACATACGCAAGAGGACTGGAGGTTTGCTCCTGATGCTCTTTTTAAGAGGAAGAACCGTATTGAAAAAAAACACCTTCACACGCGCAGTACATTATTTGTGCAGCAGTAAAAGCGAAAACAAAAAAGGTGCGCATTGGTGCACCGTAACGCTCGCTGATCCGAGGGAAGGCAAAATTACGGTTTAGTAAGTCGACCCTACGCGTGGCATCTCATCTTATTTAATGTTTTATTCACAGCAGTAGCAAGCTCCGGGGGAAAAATTACTGCTTAATAAATTCATTATATGCGTTAGCGAGGATGCCAAGTAACGGTGGAGTTCTTTGCGGAGACGCTGCGGTGTTATCAAATGTGAATTTTACGGCACATTGTTACGGAGCTCTTGCAGACTTGGAACCTTCAGCACCCCCTAAAGGAATGTTAAAAATAAGGGCCGAGTACGGACAGTACAAATGTGAGGCTGTGCGGCCCCGGGTGAAATGAGCCGGGGGGAACGATTTTTTAACGATTGTTTTTGGGCAACAGGTGCTAAAAAATGTGTAGTCAGCAAATACGCGCACAATTGATGCCATATCAGTGGGTTTTAACAATATTACGCATAAAGGATACCAAACCATACACACTACTTTATCTCACTCTGCTTTAGATCCCGAAAGAACTTCCTTTGCTGAAAACAAAAGACTGGAGCGAACCGTAAATACCTTCGACCCAGATATATATTTTTTAATAACACCATCCATTCTTCATTTTTCACTTCAATATCCTGCGGACGGTGTATGATTGATGCGCTTTAGCTGTAAATCCCTCAGTAAACAATCTCGCTACACCCGTGCACGGGTGGCGAACTAACCCAGGGAACAAACCAGATTGCTACAGATTTGCCATTGCCCTTCCATCCACGCATCAACCCCGCCGGCTGTTTGAGGAACGAGCGGATAAATAATAAACGCGCCTGAACGCGTATTGAATCGCCACCATCACCAGACATCTCGGTGCTCGGTGCAATAAAAGGGCTGACGCGAAGTTGAGCACAGCGTCAGCGGAAGCAGCTAGACAGCAACTCCCATAAACACCGCTCCTCGTACGATCGTGGGCAAGTGAAAATTATTATTAATAATAATTCTACGTCAAAGCCGGATATTGAACTAGTTTGCACCGTCCGTCCTTCAATATGGGTAAGTTAAATCTTCTAAACACTGTGACCTTCAGAAAACGAAGTCTGATGGATTGTGGATCTATTGCTTCGAGAAACATCTTAACTCATTTTCCGCCTATGATTAATATTGTACACAGTCTGCGTGTATGTCTGCAGTGTGAAAACTACTCGGAAACGGTTCTATGCGCGGGCAAAGATGAACGATCATGACATTGTTTGGCAACCGGAGCCAATTGCGTGCGTCGGTGTATGTTTATGACACATAAGGCCTGGGTCTAAACAAACCGTTCAACTATGTGTATGTACCGTTGAGGCATTTCCGACAGCAGTGAGGTGAATACGATCTCTTATTAGATCAAGAATCGTTATTATTTACTAACGTCCATATTATAATTACATGTTAAAAAATTGTTTCATTTAATTTAAGACCACCTTACTAAAGGTATGTTTTTATTTTACGTGTATAAAAATCATCAAATAAAACAGTAAACAAAATAGTAAATCGAAAAACATATATTATTTTGGCCACATAAAAACTCGATACATACCGCAACGCGAGGTCCGTTTGCATTAGATTTGTCCCTAAAATTTATAAGCAGTTTCAAGTTTGAAATGAGCAACTCGAAGTCTCTCAATGAATTAGTTTCGTTCAACTATCACACGTGCTCCCTGGCACAGAGCTGCTAGTGCTATTTGCACTAGCACCTCGACGGTTTGCTATGCGTTACGGTTGCTGTTTCCGCGCCATTTCACCCGCGGATCGCACACGACCGAAACGTACGATCGATGGCCCGAACGGATCCCGCAGCCATTCCGTCTCCTAGCTGTAATTTATCTGTACGCGTATAAATATTTATAAGATTATAAATAGCGTGAAAATAATTTCTAATCTGCTCGTTCTTCCCTAGTTCCACAAAATCCACCCGACTGCTGGCTGCTGCTGAGACCATCAGTCTATCCATCACGAGATACGGTACGGTCGTGTGTTGTCGGATACTGGCAGTGTGGTATTTATTGCCGGGACATCAGGGCAGCGAGTCGGTTTAAACAACTTGTGGGGGGTGCAGACCCGTGCAAGACGGTGGCGATATGTGGCAGACTGGAACGGACTGGATCTCGCTTATCAACCCTACCGGTTGAGTTTTGCTTCGCGCTCGTGACATATCACTCGAAGAATGTATGTCCCTAACCTTTCCGTTTGAACATCGTCGTGTTGCCGCCGGCAAAATGGATGGCACGTCACGGAGGGCTCGCACGGTCGTGTTGACAGCCCCAGCCCGGTATGTCGCAGAACTCTATTCTCATTAAATTCTACTACCCGAATGCTTGAGCGATACTTTTGCTTCCCATCATTTGGTAACGCTTTGCGTTCGCTTAAAAGCTTTTACAATCTGTTTATTTTACATTTCCCCGTGCCACTTTAACCATCTGCGTTGGGGCAATGTGTGTTGTGCTATGCGAGCAGTATGTTACAGAGTCCTTTCGATATAGATTACTTAGTCAGACGCGAGACTAGGTTGGAAGTGCTGCGAAAGAAAAGTGTTGTTCCGACCGAGTTGTTTTCTTCGGTTTATGCTGTTTTCGTTACGGTTACGAAGGAAGTGTATGAACATAAACATAAACCATATGCATTGAATGTATTCTTAGTGGTACCATGTATTCCTTTCTCGATTGCAGGTATTGTTCATTGTTTCACGAGAAACCGAGTCCACTTCTAGCAAACTTTTAAACATAAATTGCATTATTTTTTTTCACTCAGTATATTTTTATTTTCTATCTCATCGAAACCAAATATTTCGGATTTAACTCGGAATAGCTGGTTAAAATTTTTGTAATATTTTTTTCTGAAAATGCAAAATGGTCAAAATCCGCTTTAATGTTAACAACGAGCGACCTACCTTCAACACCCGCATTGCACTCTCGAATGCCGTTAAAAAAACTTTTCCCTTAAAATGAGCCATGTCCCTATAAAACCGGATTTTAAACGCCCAAAGCCTACCGTTGGGCCAATGTGGTAAACCACCGCCGCAAAACCGTAAACTTTTCCCAAATTCGTTCATCTGACACTGCGAACAACGTAACAAACTCGCTTTTCTTCCCATGGGAGAGCCAGCCTTCCGTTCGACGTCCATTGGCTTACCGAATTAACACCCCCTAGTACTACCACTCCCTAGTACCTTATTGAGTATTGTCCCTCCTCGAACGCATCGTCTCGGAACCCGCAGTGAACGAAGCACTTTAGATAGCATCGGTTTTGATTGACAAGCTCTAATTTTTGGAGCAGTAAAGCGGAAGCTTTACACACTAACACACACACACAAGCACACAAGTACAAAAGGAATAATCAAACTGTCGCAGAGCCTCAGAGGATGAGAAGCCAAGTTTGAATGCCTTTTTGCCAATCGATGGGAATCGAAATGCAGAAAAGTTATTGGCATAGTATCAAGTGGCTATTCGAGCAGACGCCCAAGGGGAAAGAATGGAGAGATTAAGAGATTAAGGTATCTTCCGCTTTTGGAGCCTCCGGCCACCGCTGCAATGCTGACTAATACCAACATGGGCAAGATTCAAATGAGTCTATTTATAGCACCGTCATCAAGGCAGGGTATCGATGGGTAAAAGTGTACGGAACATCAAACGAAACAAGCAGGATGGATTGGAGAACGCTCAAACTTTCCCATTAAGGTGTTTCACTGTTCAATGTTTGTAGTTTATGTTAAAAAGTTCCTAAAGCATCGAACTTGGCCAAACAATTATCGAGTTATTTGTGGAAAATGTATTTTTTTTTAATAGCCGTACTCGCACATAACTCAAATTTTCCTCTCCGATCGTTCGCTTTCTACCGTACATTACTCCTTAAATGGTTAGAAATCATTCTCAAAACGAGTATTTTGTGCGTTCGCATGATTTGAACGATTTAAGCTCGGTGAACACTATATTCTTGTCCAATTGCTTCCTATCCATTATTATCTGCCTGCAGCGTTTTCCGCCACCCGTAATCTAGCTCGTATTGTGATGGAAAATCTTTTCCTGATCCTTCTTGAATCATTGCGTTAAATCAGACGATTCCTGCAAAAAGGTCGATGGAGACGCCCGGTACCGGGCGGACAACGGATGGAGGCGCCCGGTACCGGACGGGCTACCGATGGAGACGCCCGGTGGAATTGACGGTACGGTGGCGTTGGGAAGGCGGGAGCAAAACAAAAAGATTATGTGGTACGCTTTTGTACCGAGGAAGCTTCAGCGTCACGCTTCCTTGCCCGCCTACCGTACCCAGAAAGGGACGATACTTTGTCTTATTGCATTTGCTCGTCCTTTTGATTTTCTTGGGGCACAAAACATCGTTTCTAGTTTTTCCCCACCAAACCTCACCCCGATGTGTCGACCGGGTCCAGGTCAGGAAGGAAGGGAAAGATTAAAGCAATCGAGAATATGAAAAATGGCTAACGCAACACAATGGCTGCCGATTTGAAGGCCGATCCTAAAAACTCGTCAAAGCAATCAGAACACAAACCAAAAAGACCCCCGGACGACTGTTCGCTCCTGCACCGTCATCTGCTAAACTTTGAGGCCTAAGACATAAACACAATCCCAAACTCACACACATTCACAGAACGATGTTCGGGGAAAAAACACACTGAACATTCAGGGAACATTGCCAAAGGAAACCAAGTGAGTGTGGAAACACAAAATCTCTTCACCGAAAGGACAATTTGTGTTGGATCGGGGGGGATAAACTTGGGAAGAAACCAAGCAGGACAAACATTCCTGTGTGAGCATGGCCATCCTAGAGATGATGATGAGTCTTTGAGATAAAGACAAAAAAAACTCTAACCTCCCATTCATCCATCCATCTCGTGCAATGGCGGGAAATTTGTGTTACGACGCAATCGTACCGTAAACAGCAACACTAAGGCCCCTGCTGGAAGATACCAAGCAACGTAATGAAACAGGCCGAGCCGGATGAATTGGAAGGAAATGGCCAATGTGTACAAGCACTCATTAACCTACATTACGCCAGGGCTGCATCAGCCCCTACCATGCAGAAGCAATTCACACCAGACCCGAAGTCGATTCCATCTGTTGTCGCACATGCACATGCCCGCCGTTGGCCTTTGTGACGTCAAGCGGCAACCGTTTATCGTGCTGGGTCCTGATCAAACCTGATGCACAACCGTAACGAATGTGCCCGAAAAAGGTCCCAGCCATGCGCTGCTTCAATAGAATGGACGTTTCCTTCGTCCCAGTAAAACGCAGTTATACGTCGGAAGATGGCGTTTTTGTTTGTGCTGATGTCCCTTGGCAATGTAATATCGTTCTTTTCATTGCATTGTTTTACAACTGTCTTGTGGCAATTTATGTAGTATGTGATTTTGTACAGAAGAAGAACCGGTTTTTTTTTTGTTTTTGTTTTTTCCCAGCATTTTGGAACATTTACTATAAACTACGCGTTTCAAGAGGTAATGCAAAGTGTCTTTAATGTATAACTGTTTCATTATTTTAATGTTACTTTTAAGCATCGTCGTTACTGGTAACCTGAACCGTCCATTGGTATAACTAACTATCCTAACCAAGATCAGTGTACTGTTTCCTTATTAAAAAGGTAACATTCGTCTTATGAACAATCAGTGTTTGGATTGGTGCAATAATTGAGGTATCTTTTATACCCGTAATCTAACATTGCGCCAGCAAAGATCAACATGTTTCTTACCGTCATTTCGATGGCCTTGTTAGCTTTTACCGCACCAAAAATGGTGTGCATTTCCTTCGCACAACAAGCGCACAATAAATATTTTCCCATCACTTCATCGATAATTTTTAAGAGCTTTCAGAATGAGGTTACATTGCCAGTAGCTGTTCGCGCCGTCCATTTTGCCGTACCGCTGCATACGATGAGTGATGCGAAAGATTGTAGCGGAATGATGATTGGCGTATGATATAACAGCAGCAAACAGCGGACAAACAATAGTAAAGCACATAATACCGTTGCCATCAGAGAAAACAAATCGATCTCTCGGAAGCACACAAACACACACACACACACACACACACGCAATAAAACAACACCACTGCCACCATTCCAACACGCTCGGCCCGGGAACAGCTCATCAAAAACGGGAAAATGTTCTCCAATGGAATAGCAGGCATACACGAGGCGACGGTGGTTTATGTGCAGTATCAGGTTCATATCGCACAAAAATACGGTTTCCATTACTACTTGCACAGCGTTCTTGGTGGTTCTGACCATGAAATGAGAACCTTGCCCAAGAACACGCTTGGCCGACTCGGGTTTATTTTCCCGTGTTTTTTGTGTTTTTGGTGCGGAATGATGGGTAGGGAGCGTGGATGAGGGCCGTTGTAACATTACATCGTTCCATTGCGTTCAGTTCCCCATATTGCCCCAACCACACACCAACCACCAGAAAAGTAATGCTTCCTTCCATCCTACACCTCCTCCGTCCGGCTTTGTTTTTTTGCGTCCCACTGCAAAACCATCGATTCCGTCGCGTAAACGGATCCTTCAAGATTACAGATGACGGCCCAAAGATGTACTGCCGGAACGAAGGACACGGAAACATTAAAGCCTCGGATATATGATAATGGCTTCGTTGGCGCGTATTGCTTCCGCTCGTACCGGCACAGGCAAGAAACAATGCGACAGCTACAAGCATTTGTAACGCATTTCCTTACTGGTACTATCAGTTTCCTTCTTTTTTTTGTTGCTGCTGTTTTGTGCGCTGTCTCTTCCGGGAAATAACCTTGCAAGTGGCTCGCGGGTGATGCAAATGGAAGCTGACAAAATGATGAATAATATCGGGAAAGCACCGGACGACGACAATGGGGCACCGCGTATCGAAAGGAAGTGGGCCAAACCGAGGCAGCGCCCGCGTTCGGTCAATGTGGTGGAAAATGTGGTAGATAAAACTAAACTTTATATCACGACGGTGGTTCGTTTTACTCTCGTTGCGTGAAAAGAAGACGTGGGTGCGGGTGGAGCATTTGGGAGGGAAAGGAGACTTGCTATTTGCCAACTGGCGGGGAAAACAAATCGTTTCAATATTTTTAACTCCTAAAGACATCAACGTTTTCTATTGGATTTGGTTCATTACCGATGGAATCCATCAACAAGGATCGTTCAAAAGCTGTGAAACTGTAGTTTTTTTGTAACGTGAGCCTGAAATGGACGAAGATTGGGTAATGTAATAAAAAAAAATTAGATCGATACTAATTTTCCTTATAATGTTTACAAAAAAAGTGTATTCGTTTACATTTATCGAGAACTTTTATCTGTTTTGGTCATTCACACCAAAATATTATTTGTTTTATTGAAAACATCTCTTTTTTCAGGTCAGTTGTTCCCGGATCTTCCCTGTCCATTGTGGCGTACGGGACTATCTCAATCTTCAAAGCGACAATGCCGTCACCCTTTTTTCACTCCGCTTCCTTACACCGACCAAGCCGAATGTTTCGAGTTACATGAATACCGGACCGCATTAGACGATGATTTGGGTGCTGCTGGTGTAACCGGAAAGCGAGAAGCTGCCCTACCGTCCTAGTCTGGTGCACATCACAGCAAGAAATACGATTTCGATTCTTTTGTACAAAGCAGTGGAACGGTAAGAAAACGAACACCATTTAAGGACAATCGCGGGTGTGGAGGGGGGCATCGATCCAGTCGTTAGATAACGCGCCAGTTACTGAAGTGAATCACAAAAGCACACCGAAAGCTGCCCGAGAGAGCGCATTGTAATGATAATAGAACGTGAGCAACAGAAATACTGCAAGACATCAAACGCTTAAATGGACTATCATCGTCGTTGCTGCGAAGCAGAGGTTCGAACGTGTGGACGAACGTCGAACATCTTTCCAACCCGAACTCGTCCGATTCGTGCCATCCAACAACGGACCATTACGTGCAAGACGAATAGTGCTGGCACCGAAGTACCGATAATGAAACAAAACATAACACTTTCGGGAAAATTAAATTGCTTCATCCGGAAAATTAATGCTATCAACAGCTTTATTAATCGTGCTGCTTCGCTACCATGCAGTTGGTTTTTGTTGGCGCAAAGGAAAATGGCAACCTTCGGTCGAGATCGTGTCGGTGCAACTACTGTTGATTGGATGGAAGAGATGGAAACACCTTTAAGAGTATCTTTCGAAATAGTTACCGGAGCAAAATCAGAGGTGTGCTAAAGTAACCAAAGCCTGCCTCTGCCGGAAGCCTGTTCGTAGAAGCGGTCCAAAGTCTCAGACGAAAGGCTTCGGAATTAATTCTTTTCTCCGTAAACCGGACGTCAAGGATGATTTCACGTAAATTATATCATCATCAACTGGCAACTAGTTTGGTGCTTCAGGGTGCGCGTGCGGCTTTCCATTGGGTGGTTCGGTGCATGGTAACCTAAAGCTACTGCTAAGAGTGGTACTTTCCAGCTCGTTCCCATTCTGGCTGGTGTTGGATGGTGTTGCATGAAAAATGGTACGAAAAGTTTACATCAGCAGAATTCTCGTGCATTCTGCTATCGCACACGAGGAGCAGTGGGGTGAGGATTTGGTGTGTTGTATCCGTTTATGGAGTCTTGATAAGTTGATAAGAATGTGAAACTTAAGGCACTCACTCAAGAACGGGTTAAAGCGGTACGAAGAGTTCGGACAGACAAGAGCCACTTGTGAGGTGAGCGGATGCTGATGAGTCTGTAGATTGTGCACCCATAGCGCTCTTGGCGAAGAAATGCTGGCAAATATATTTTGCACTCTTGATGGGTAAAGTGCATCGAAGGCATCGTCCCCATCTGTGTACCTACCCTTTCTTTCCCAGAGTTACGATAGGAATACAAAAAGAGTTGGAAGTAAGGTTTATTTTAATTAGTTAAACGAGTTATTTTAATTCCCAGAATGCATCCAGTTTGCAGCTATGGACTTTAAGGCTAAAACAGACAACCAGATGTTTAAAGCACCACAGTAGAGCATTTTAAAATTATGCGAACAGCAGTCCACATACAAAACCAGCCATTGAGGAAAAGAGCCATGGTTCCTCTTTTTGTGAATTTTTGGTTGAGTTCTAGTATTTGGCATTCATAAAATTTTGATTTTTGGTCGCAATCGGGCCGAATCTTCTAATATCTTAGAGACAATCAGACTGGTCATTGTTTCGATCCCAATTCTTGATTTGATGACATTTTAATAATGCGTTAACATATAACATAAGCATAACGCTAACAAACTGGAATAACCATTGCATTCAATAGCTAGCTGTCCGAAGTTACGTTTGAGCCACTGTACGAACCTTTTCAGTAGTGGATAGTGTTTAAGGATTCTGTCCAACGGATCCTGTTCTAGAGTGCAATCGTTTCTCCGGATTGCTTTCCATCCCGGAAGGTTTCTAGCAGGAAAGTGCCACTCATATCGTACGCTCTAGACCGAGTGACATTTGCTTACGTCATATCAGTGTACACAAATGCAATGCAAGACATTTGCTTCCACAGCATCCAACGATTCGCATTTAATTTAGGTGAAGAAAATGTAAACAAATGTGGCAAGATACGCCCTGTGTCTGTGGGTGTTGGGATTTGCAGGCTAATATTTACTATGCAAAACGTACTAATGAATAACTGTGTGTGGGCGAATGTGCGGATGTGAGTGTGTGAACATGATCTAAAAATGTAGTGCTCAGAACACCATCCGATCGTACAAATAGCAAACGACAACATATCCAATGACCTGCTACAAGCGGCTGGAATATCTCGGGGCAAACGCAACATGGAGACAAATTTGCATTTCATCTCCATCTCCCACCAGCCACAATGCAGCGTTCGGCACTGCTGGAGTTAAATGGAAGATGAGATTTTCGACAATGGCATCATATATAAGTATAACAGCAGTGCCATCTACACCACCGATGCCTGCCACAAAAGTGCGGCAAACTATCCATCCGTTGGACGACACCGAATAGGATGGGTTTTTGCTATAATTCAATCACTTCCCATGTACGTAAACCGGTCCACCATTGCATCCTTCAGCCAAACACGCTGTGGAACGATGTTAAATTTTGGCCCATGCATTCAACTGTGCTGGAGGGGACCCGAAAACCGATAGACTCGTTCCATTATAATCGTACGTCATGCAGGTCTCGGGTATCATCATCCATCATACGTCTGCTACATCCAGTAAGATCTCCATTGCTTGTGCCCTACTGGAGTTTCTCCTTGTATGTGTGTTTGTTGTTTTCAACAGTTCCAACACCAAAAATCCTTTCGCCCAAATCCTGCCTATTTCGGGACGGGAATAAACACAGCCACACAATTCATTTGCTAATCTAAGCAAAGTGGCCAACACCGTTCACTTGTACGGTTTTCGGATGGCAATGAAGCCTTCTTCTATCGCTGCCCAGAATCAGATATCCGAAAGATAGCGCAATGATTGCCCGTTCGGTTGAATGATGATGGATCACGAACAGAGACAGCGGGCCGTCCAGGAACACGCCCGATACTCACCTGTCTGTTCGGGTTCACTGTGTCCAACAATCCCTGGTGATGTTCTGCCGGAAACAAACCAACATTCAACCACACTCCACACATTCACCTAGAGCCAACCCTTTCCAGAAAGGATATTCTGCATGCCCTGGGATGCCAGCATTTACATAAATAATGCAGTCGAACTGAAAAGTAAACATCAGCACCAGGTAATGGATGTTTGCCGTTTGCGTGCATTGACAATCCACCTGGGTGGAAGCTCCCGGGAGGCATTGCGAATTATCCGAACCGATCGAAAACCTGCACCCGGCGTGTATCAGGGCTGGACACTTGAGGTGATGTTGCCATTTGAGTTTGCTTTTACAGGGGGATTTAGTGCAAACAAGTTTGTGTATGTGTGCGGTTTGGTTAAATGTTTGATGTAGGTCATTTCGGCTGAGAGATTGCCGTACAGTTTATCGAGCCTGTGGAACCTGTGACACTTTCAAGGGAGTTTGTAACTGAGATAAATGATACACTTTAGACCATGGAAGTTATATGCTGAAGTTCCAGCACATTGATTGACAGTGCAATTTGCTCGCACTCTTTCTCTGCCTAATAGTTTATTTTGGAGCAGCGAAATGTAACGTGTAAATATCTTCACCATCACACGGAGCCGAAGCCAAACCGCTTTCTAATCATCAAATAGGCAACTCAAAGCAACCGTGCCCACTAACCCGTAAAGTGCAATCCAATCAGCTTTAGCGGATCAGCAGAAGGCAGCTACATAACTAGCCCACGCCGGGTGTATTACTAATCTCACTAAATCAAAATCCTTATCATCGTTCCATCCCACAGACCGCATAGACTTCATCCATCACACGCTTGGCCAACAAAAAACCCGCCCGGACACGTCTCGGTTTCCCGTTTCCAACAAAACGGGCAACATTATTCATGGCGATGCAGTGCTTTTTCGAAGCGTCCTTCTTCTGCCGGGAAAGTGCAACTTGACCCACGAAGTAAGCAAAGCTTGTACAAATACGCTTAAGCCACTGTTTTAAGGGGGAAGTGATGTATTTAAATTAGGAATTAAGCTTGAATCCACGAGGGAAGGATATCAAATTTACTTAAGAATATCACTTTTCCTTTCCATAAAATCCCTTTCGTTTGTGTTTCTTTATTACTTTGTGTGTGTTAAAATGAAGGATTCGAGTAATTATTTTGATTGATCTGAAGGTGGGATGTGAATATTCCAGGCCCTTTCTACTTCTCGCTTGAAGCATTATTCGTGTCCCGAAAACTGATTAGACACATGTCCTGTAAACCCTTAACTAAATTAGCCATTCATTAGCCGGAAACAATAGCATCCCCCGCACGTACCGAGAACCGTAGCCGAAGCACCAAATTTATGTTCCGTTCGTAAGTTCTTGTCAAAGCATGTAATCATAATACTACCTTCCATCATAGCGACTGGATTGCACACAGATGTGTGGGACGAATATCCGGTAAAAAATGTACTGACAACTTGCAAACCGAAGCGACACGACTGCACGATGCCAATTACGGACAAGCTCCGGCTGTACAAATAAACATACACCGGTTCCGGTCCTTCCCGTAGGCACTGGGCACAAACAGCGGACGGCACGGGAAAGCCGAAAGGATAACATGACTAAGTCCATCACACACGCTGACACGTCTGCTGGGCCGGTGGCAAGGTGGCCGGAGAAATCAAGGTCCCCGGGTACGCTGGGGAACGTTGTTCAAATATGAGCCAAAACAAATGATCCTCGCTTCATCATTCGCCAAGCAGCGTCAGGCTCCACCATGAAGAAGCACTCTTTACCCCGTGAAAGCTCCTTTTTCTTCTACCGTTAGACCCACCCATACATAGCGCATGCACACCAAGGCCACCTCACCTGACGTGTGCTCTGGTGGAGAGGGCGAGCAGCGTGTACGTGTTTATCTTTGACAAAGGCAAAACTGACGTCCAAGCACAGACAGAACAAGTGGGCTCCCGAGGAATCGAGCAAGAAAGATGAAAATGTGAAACCGTACACACACACATACACATCCACGTACAAGGGCACGAGTCTTCCGGCGAAAAGAAATAACAGTGCAGTAGCAGAAAATGAGAACCGGTACGCATCAAAAGACAAAATATCACTCAAAAATAGCCGGAAGGATTAGCGACCGAGGATGGAACCGGGAACCGGAATGGAGAGTGAAAAATACTCACAGCACAGAAACACACACATGCACACAGACGCTGTGCCGTCGGATGCCGGCGGTGTTTGCTAGTTCACCTTTTTGGTGTTTGCTTCTTGCGTTTTCTGCCGTACTACGGGTCAAGGATTTTGTCCTCCGCTCCGGAGACTAGATTGAATAGCACTCGGCTTTTCATTTGATGGCACATTCTGCTCCTTCCGGACAAATGTAAATGAAAAAATGAAGCACACACACACACACAAAGCACTCCAGAGAGAGTGGAATCGAAAGTTTTAACGGATGTTACACCATTTCTCAAGCTAGCCTTGGTTAAAGTTGCGTTTACATTTATGATGAATTAGCCATCGTTCATCGTTTTCCAAGAAGATGCTTCAACAAAGGTATCTTCACACCTTTTGTGTTCTATACACCCGGGAAACTTGGGAAAATGGAGCCAAGAAACACACGTCACGGAAACGAGTCCAAACAATCATCTTAGTCCTAGCCGGAAATGTCCACCATTCTAATCGATAGGGACGAGGTCAGCTTAAAACAAGGCTTATCTCCAGCGAACCCTCGTCATCGATAGAAAAAACCCGTCCCCGGTCTTCGTGTGCCAATTGCTTGCTGATGACGCTGAAGATAAGCTGGAGAGTTCGTCCGGTAATCAAACAATGTCATCACGTCCTCATGAAAAAGGACACTTCCTGAAAACTTCTTTAAAATCCACTTCTCATGTTTGTGTCCTTAATCGTGAGACAATATACTTTTTTTTTCGTTTCGATATTGTTTTCTGTTTAGAGAGTTTCATGAAGAAACAATACTCTTGTAAGGTTCTGTATTTTCTCGAGTACAACAGCCTACCAAATATTTTTAACACAAAATTGAATTCATCCCATGAGTTCATGAATAACCGGCAGATCCAACTAGAAACTCCAACTGTTGACCGTCTTACCTTTCCAAATGGCGTGGCATTGGAGTTGGGAGTTATAGAGAGGTGTAGAACTGACATATGCCAAAGAACATACACCACATGCTTTCGCAAATAAGGACTTCTTATGTTGTCTATGGTACTGAAGATATTTGCATGACGTAAGATCTTCACTAATTAACTCGTGCGCAAGATGAAGCGACAAATGGTACAGAAATTTACAAAAACAAAGAAAACAATCCCCATACCATCTGCGTATTTTCATGCATAACTCAAAAAATCAGTGGTAAGTTTTATGTACATTCCATAAAAAATGTTGAAAAGTTCATCGCTTGAAATAGAAAACCGTTCAAATTTTTTTCATCTTCCACCATGCTTCGTGCAACCCACGCCAGCCACCGTTTCAAGGTTACGCGAACGGCTGCAAATATGCGTAGGATGCATTCAAGCAAAAACAAAAGCGTTTCATGATGTACATGCACAAGCAGCAAAGTAAAGCAGAACAAAAGAAAAGCAAAAAAACAAAAATGTTAAATTACGCCATTGCACACATAACGCCCATACTCTCCTGCTAATGAGACGTTTTACGGCATTTAATTACCGCCACCCGTCGGTGACCCCCTGGTTCGTACTTACAAACACCCGTACAGTCATGCCTTGGTGGGTGAAGAAAATGTGAACCATGCGTAGGCCACCCATCCGATTGCAGCGCGATTGTTTACTTGTTCGACGCGTGTGCTCGGAAGCAACAGCATCGCGCCGTTTCTGGGGAAGCAGTTTTATGTACAATAAGTTAAGCCATATTTTCCAATGTAAATGGGACGCAATTGTGATTCCTAGTGAATGAAATGCGAGATCACTGACTGGGGAATGAGCGATTGTATTTTAGGACCAGTGTTAGTTTAATAAATGTAACATAATAATCATAATATTATGCTATTTCATATTGGCTTAAAGCTACGCATGGCTTAAACACGACTCTTTCAATAGGGATGCCTTTGTTCGTGACTACAAGAATGAATCAAAACTGCTTGGTCAGGCCTCTCAATGTAATGGAAAACCTTTCACATCACTCACCTGTTCCGCAGCATCTTTCAATAGATTTTAATCAAGCACAAAACCCTCCCATTCAATATCCATTAGACAGTATTTGGCTTCCAGCTAAACCCCCAAACCCCAAATGCTTCTTTAAAGGAAGTAGCTCGTTAGGAATCATTAATTCTTATTTCTACCCTTAAGCAGCGCACATTGACTCCGAACCAATCGACATTATTAGCGAGTAGTAAGCCTTGGAGCAGAGCAGACAGAAGATTGCATCCATTTGCCTTTCCATCGGTAGGTTGTAATCTTAATTATTTCCACAACCATCCGGTGCTGTTGGCATGTACAGATGAAGCAACAGCGGCTCTACAGCAACGAGTGCATAAACTTAACGCGCTTCCGCACAAAATTAGGATAAACGGAAGGAAACACATAACAAATTAACGTCACTGGGTTGGGTCCCGTGTTGCTTTGCTCCGAAACTTTTGGCAACACTTCCGTACTTTGTATTCAAATTAACTCGACGCCGAAACCTCTTTCTTTCAATCGAGGTTTATTTTTCGCTTTTTGCTTTCAATTTCTTCCTCACTTTATCTTGCACGCACACACAAATACCAACAGTAGCCATCTGATGTGAAGCCCCTCCTTAAGGATGGCTTAGTATACGACCTCATCCAAGTTGGGAAGGATTGTATCCTTGCACCCTTTCCAAAACACCCGCACAAACGGTTTGGTTGTGGCTATAACACGCTTTTAAATGAATACTGACTGCATAAAGTTTCAGTACCGCGACAATAATAAGCATCATTTAATATACACAACACGGTGCTTCCCTCAATTCTATTTGCTCATCTTCAGCAACCGAATGCTTAAAGCAAGCATGTACCGCACATCGGCAAGTTGATCGAACTTTTTTGACATTTTGCGAGTGTGTGTGTTTGTTTTTGCTTCTTTTCCTACTTAAGCTGCCCATTTTCTCAGTGCTTTCACACGACACCGGTGGCTTACCGGGGAGTGCTTTGAAGTACTTCAGGCGTGCAAGAAGAAAAAAACCTCCATCCCAAGTGAATGTAGCATACGCAAGCGCTTCCTACGCAGATTCTAACACGGCCCGCATGTTTGCTGTAGCAACGTTGTTAACCGTGCGGTGGAACATTATTAAACGTGCGACCCGGTTTGCTTGAACCAATGGCAATGGCATACCTTGCTTTGGGATTTTATTTTCCTCACAAACATTCGAGAAGCTTAACTTCATTTTAACCGGTATCCGTCAGTCGGTGTTAATCCTAATGAACTTATTCTTCATCTTATCGAGATGAATCCTTAAAAACGGTGCATGTGTGAGGTTGAGCAACAAGTAAAATTAGCTGGAACGAAAAAATACAACCAGGGAGCCTTAAATGACACAACAACTGGCTAATCAGAAGAAACCCCTGCTATGAAGATTAATGAATTTCCAAGAATTCTCAAATCCCTTAAGCTGTCTCGTTTTTTTAAATGAATTATGACCATGGATTTATAAAACTCTAATGATTCAATGAGTACCAGAAGATTCCGAACAAAGATTTTATTAGCATAAAGAATAAAGAAAATATGTCGGAAGAAAAGGTCTATACCATTGAAGGTTAGCAGTGTTAGGAAAATTTCACTCAAATTCAAAGTAATGTTCCAGGGAATAAAACGTTAGCCATAATTTTAATTTTGAACATTAGATGCTATCTATTGAATATCTATCAGGGATAATCCACTCACAGCTTCTCTAAATAAGCATATCGATGACTCTTCACAAAAAATACAGCAATAAATTGTTCTTTTCAAATGCCTGCCTTTTGTGGCACTTCTAGAGCAGGGATGCAGCAGGATTATCAGCAATGATGAAATCTCCTAAAATGTGGGTTTTCACTAACTAACCTATTTTCATGCATATTTAAGCACTGCTCATCTATGTATAAAAACCTACCCCCTTTATAGCTGCTGCTAGTACCGCTCCGACTAGCACCATTTAAACTTTATCTAAGCAGTTCTCCATTATTTCTTGCTGCACGTAGCACCAGCAAGTTTCTGCAACCGCCATGTTCCATTCATTCCGATAGAGTATCCACCACAGCTCTGCATACGTTATCTCGGTTACCTTTACGTTCGCCGAAAATTTCTCTTTCCGGTACGTGTCGTGCAGTGTTTCGGCATTTTCAACAGCGTCAGTGCATCGGATCAAATCTACTTGCGATCTGGCGTGTGCTCCAAAGCCCAATATGCTACACCACAACACATCAGATCGGTGCAGCGTGTGCATTCTTCCGGGACGGAAGTTATGCATCGCATTAAAACTCTCCGTGTGGGTGAAAAGTTTTGCCAGAATTCTATTACGAAGCGAAGGCATTAATTGCCTATTTGGCAGTGTTGAAGCAGAAAAAAACACGCACATCCTCCAACCAGTACCTGTTAATCGAACAATACGGGCAAGTCTTCACAATGAGCAGGCTCACAGACCGAGCCATTCACTGCCGCACCTCGTATCTTCCGAGTGCAATCTTAATAGTCTGTCACTTTGCTGAGCCCTCTATTTCGGGGAGGCGAGAATCGCATGAATACACGATGGCAATTTCATACGAACAACTACTTCATGGTCCCTATCAAGATCCGCATTGTTTGCACCATTTCCCTCTATGTCACCCACAAGCGATACCGAAATAGGATGCAAATTTATGCTCCAACACACTCATAGATACACACAAACGCACATGCACATCACTTGTTCCACTCAAAATGGCCACCTCCGGAGGGATAGTGCTGCTAGTTGTTTTGCAGTGTGATTCTTTATTATTATTTCTTTGTTTTTGTACAAACCCTGCATTGCCCTTTTGCACCCAAGGCGAGGCAAAGTTGCCTGCGCCTTTGCAGACGAAAAAAGGAAGCAGCAGCAACAATACCACCAATAGCCACAACAAAAAAACATTGCAAAACTTTCCTTGTCCCAATCGCCCAATCTCCGCCTCTTCTGGGTTGCACAGTTACGGGTAGTTACCACTTCTGGGTTTGTTAATTTTTTCCATTCGCTTTTTTATTCAGTTTTTTGCTGTTTTATTGTGATTTAGTTTACATTTTTTTCATTATCCGAACTTTCATCGGTACACAGTGCCAGCAAAAAGTTTAGTGTTGTTTTCCTCTTTCCTTTTCCGTTTTCGCTCTTCAATGTGTGTTTTTTTTTTGTTTCTTTCGCTGAGTTCATTCTCTTGTTCATTTCCCCTGCTTTTTTTGTTGTTGTATATGTTGCATCAACTGTGTTTTTTCCTTATTCGCACTAGTTTCTACAAACTTTCATGAGTTTACAAGTTTACCCGACTTTCTTGTCCCGGGAGTAGTTCCCATCCATTGCAGTATGGCCGGTGACAGCGGGAGAAGGCACTGTGCATTTTCTTCCTCCTTTCACTAGCAGGCAAATTAAAATAAATGTACATTGAAATGAATTGCCTGGTGATGATTTTCTCACAACTTTGAGAAAGCGTAATTACGGCGAGGGTGCTGACTGAAGGCTGGTTAGAGCTTTGCGGTTTTGCTTCCTGAGCAACACGCACACGCCATTTTGATATCGCTAATATTGTCGTCTAACATTGAAGCTGATTTTGTGGTTTGTCAACAAGTTTTCTTACGAGTTATTTATGTACGGTGCTTGTATAGAATCAAAGACAATTTTTTCTCTTGTTGCACGATGCATTTTCACTTCCTTGGTAGATTATGCACAGCTAGATTAACAAAACATCAGCCAGAAAACCGATACAAAATTAAACCCCTGGCTAGCAAGAACACTTGCCTTTGGGCTGTTTGCGAACTACGTAAAGGGGAAAACCGCTCAGGCCCCACCCCAATCGTCTTGCAAAGTGCATCCTGAAGAACTTCCGGGCTACAGCTATTTTCGGTCTCGGCCTCTTCGCTTTGGTTCGCTTTCCATGTTCACTGACAGCACACGAAATTAGACAACCATTTCAGCCAGAAGGCATATCTTTTCGTTAGTTTCGTGGTTTCCGTTGCGCTTGTAGTTTTGACTGGTAGCATGAGAAAGCTAGCATTGTGTTTGTATGTGTGTTTTATAGCAGTAAAAGTTCCATCGCTTAGCTAGCACGAAACGATCTACGAATGCATAGAGTTTTCTTTTAAGCTCTTCCGTTTCTGGCTAAAACTTGTAGAAGAGCGTTTCACTTATACAAGCTGCACGGACAAAAACACGGATGCTGCCGAAAAACTCTACAAACAGAAGTTACCGGAACCAGCTGGAACTGTTTTATTATCTTGAGCAGAATGAAGCAGCAACTATTTAAAAATGAAAATGTCTCGGAAAGAACAAGCACTTTTGCGAGTTTTTTACTCGAAAAAGTAGTAAAAGTGTATGTGTGTGGGGTTTTGGTGTTCCAAATTTACAGCTTGCTAATTGAAACAGATGACAACGGTGTGCAGATGGTTTTTCGTTTCGTCTTGCCAATAAAACCGTTCCGCTTGTGTACCGTTGCACAGCAGAACAAAAAGGCCAAGACAAGACCCGAACCATTTGCCATCCGGACCGAGTGTGTTATGTTCTTCTTGTGGTGAACACACATTAAACCATAAACTTTGGCTTGACCTGCTTTGATTAAATTTCAACTCAAAACAATCTTCGCACAAAGTAAGCCATTTTCAATTTGTAATCATGCTTTCACTCCCTTACTGGCCTGCCACTGCGGGGGTTTTCCGGTTTTTTTTTCGGTGAGCTGTTTTCATTTCACCAGGCTCAAGAGGATGGTCCCGACTGTCAGTTAACGGGGGACACACAAAAAAAAACACATCGGCGATCCACATTCCCCCAGGACGACCCTGGGCAAATTCATGCATCCGTGACTGGCAAGTCGTAAAGTTTGGTCGACGTGAGAACAACCAACGTGGCCAGAGTGTCAGAGTGAGTACCGGCTTTCCATCGATGGCAAACTCCGCCGGTGGAAGATAAAGAGCAAACGGATCCGCATGGGATATGTCTTCACCAGATACAGCAGACATACCAAATCCCACCTGACCGCAACGGTGGGTGGAATCGGGAGGTCGTGTGGGTGTATGATTTCAAAATATTTTTGCATCCACTTGCGTCCTTTTATCGGATGCCCCATTCGTTAAAGTTTAGACTCGTCCGGTTGTACGTTCGAAACGATCATTCCGACTCTTTTGTGCATGAGACGTGATTCATGCTTTTGTGACGCACAAACTGGCTGCCGGAGTGTTTGTGTGTTTGCTACCCAGAACAATAGGGTAGGCTGCACGTAATGTGTTTTTCTTTTTACGGTTCGGCTCGTCCTTGGTCGATTTGTATCGAGACTCCGCGAATTCTGTCTGTTCAGATCGAGTGACTATGCACGTAAAGCCATTTGATCTGATGGATTGCTCAATGAACCCAGAGCACTTTTAACTCAACTTTTATTACTCACTGATATGGTTGATCACTGATATGATGGTTTTCGTTAGAAAACTAGTCTTGTGAGTAAAAACTGAATAAAGTTTAACTAAAATTTTCGAATTCAACTACTTTTTCTACTCATTCCGTGTCGTTCGTTCGTCAGCCACTGTAAACATGAATGAATTGTTGCACATACCTTCAGGCACTTAAATGCGAAACGTTTTTCTGCGCCTGGCACATTGCACTAATTGCATTCTTACGGGTTTAAACGGTCGATTCTGTGCCGCAGAGTAACAATGTTATTGTAAGTGCTACACAAACATGTCAACCTTGTTGTATCGAATGGCTCTTGTTAGTAGATGCACTACAGTTATTTGTGTTTTTATTTCTAAATGTGTGCTCATTGAAAAAAATAACGTACATTATTTATACTCTTCGTAATTGTGTTGGTTTTTGTAACGCAGCTAAAAGATACTAATATCTACACAAAGTTATCAAAAAGGATTTAATACACTCCATTATAAAAAAATCCAATAATAAATTTAATGAAGGTTAAGAGTTCTGTTCAATTTTACTAATTGTTCTGCTTTCTCTGTCACGCTACACCAATCACAGCTCGTTCATTATCTTCCGCTTCCCTTATGAATGATGGAAGGCAGAAAAACAGAAGCGCCTTTTGATTGGCTCCCGAAAAATCAACACACCAGGACATGATCAATCGAAAGCACCAACCGTTACCGCTCATTCTGCTCATCTCTTACAGAATCACGCAATTTTTGGGCCAGGAAGCCATAAAAACACACTCGAAACACACATTCTATCGACGGCCGCACCAGGGAGGCAACAAAATCGACCACCAGCCGGACCGAGCAGGGTAAAGTTGGTTCAGTTTGCTACACTTTTGCTTTTTCCCGCACAACATTCGGTAGGCTTCTCCGGTTAATGGGCCAGGCAAGGCCAGCCGACCGCAAAGACACAACAGTTTGTGCCGGTGCGTGAAGAGCGTCGGCATACAGAAATAACTTTAATTAAAATAACTTTCATTACGTACACACAGTGACCGAAATTGTGCACCCCACCACTGCTGGATGTTTTGATTACCTTTTATATATATATTTTCTTCTCTCGCTCTTCACATTTGCTTATTTTCGCTAGATTTCTTTCCAGGGAAATTCGGAACTGCGAGTATGTATGTGTGAATTTTTTTAATGAAATGCCAACTCGGAAAACTTTTGCCCTATTTCGACACATCACATCGTTGTAATTGGGCCCGCTCCTGCAGGCTGAAGCTGAAATAGCAGGAAAACCGTCCTCGATCGTGACGGACCAGCTGCTACGATATCTAGCGCATCATTCGAGGTTAGTAAGCACAAGTTTTTCAAGGGCGATGGTTCGTTTACTTTTGCCTATGTTGGTAACTAGCACTTGAGCGTTGTAATCGGGAAGGCTGCTGCCACAAAAATTCATTCCAACAAAAGATGGCCACACCAGTTTGTGGCAACCTTTAATGATGCGCATAGCTATGGTCTGGGGATTTCACTGCAACATTTTGTCGACAGAAAATTTTGTTCCGGTTTTGTTTACTGCTGCCAAGTGGTGTTTGGTTAAAACATTTTAAAAGTTATCATTCTAAACTCGTGCACCGTTGTGGAATTTTAGGTTCCAATTAAAGTTTTCAACGCAACTTTTAAACGCATTAACAAAGCTTCTATATGATAAATACTAGTTTATAATAATCTTCATTTATAGGAGTATATTTGTATTTCTTGAAAACGTCTGCTATTGACATTTTCCCTAGGCTGTTGCCTTTGCTGATAAATACACAATCAACTATTTCAATGTACTTACCAGCACAATCGAAGGCACTTAGTCCTATTCACTTAAATAATGTATTCCTGTAACGAAGCTGAGCCCAGGTGTGCCCCATCCGAAACCACTCTGTGTCATTGTGAACATCCCCCCAAGACATTCTGCTCCTCCACTCGCACAACCCCGTGAGAGGTTGCCCTTGCCATATGATAAACGAGTGGCACAACTTCTGTTATTATCCAATTCCGGTATCCCCTTCACAAGTACGGCACGTTGATGATGATGGTGATGGTTTAGTTTTGAAAAGAACTACTCACCCACCGCAGCCCCACCGTCGCCAGGATGCCCACGCTAGCATTCATCCTTCGCCCAGTTTGATATCGGTAAAAGTTATCCATTTGATTGAATTTCCATTTGCATACGAACCGATGGCCGTTTGTCCCGGATACCGAAACCTTTCCAGATCGAATGCAAATCGAACTGATTCTATGCATGAACTCTCGGGGAGACACGCCCGCGTTCTTGCTACTGGAAAATGTTATAATTAATATTCTATATCTGTGTGTCTCCACGAGCTGCCCCCTCATCCAAACGTACTGCCTGGGATTCGTTACTTCTACTACCCAAAGTCGAAGGAAAACTAAATTTAAATCACGTCCGATCGTTTCTATTAAAATTTGCATCGATATAGGGGAACAAAATGCCGGGCTCGTTCGCAAAACCGGAACACACTCCAGCGTAGCGCCTGCTGAAGTGGGAACCATCCCCGAACGATGGTACACCGGTGTGTACCGAAATCACGAACCGTGTGAAGATTTCACGTGCCAGCATTTTCGTTAAGGGCACTTCAAGTCAACAGCAAACGGTTATCGGTTTTGAGCGATTTTGCTCGATGAAAAACCATTTCATGAGTGAGAGTGAAAGAGACCGATAGAGACAGGAACCGAGAGCCTACAGCGTGGAAGGGAATCCACTGGTGGTGGGCTCATCCGGCCTTTAAATCTCTGCCTAAGAGGAGTAATGTACAGAGAGAAAAAAAATAAATGCTTTCAAAATCATACTATGCTCCAGATCCTTCCACACCGTGCACAGTAATATCGTCTTTTGCGTGGCGTTTTTCACTCCTCTCCATTTTTTTCTGCCACTGGTGCCAAAGGAGCCAACAAAAATGCAACCCTCAAACACGAATCGATACATTCTGGGCCCATGAAACCAGAAGTTTACGGCAAAAGGTGGACACGAGCGGGAAATCCAAAATAATCGAACCAGAAAAGCTTCCCTTCGCCGAAGGTCGGCTGGGGTGGGTAAGGTGGTGATGTTTTGTGACTTTTTAAAATCTTCTCCAGCTAACCAGTGCAAAACCAGCCATTTTTTCTGCTTTCCTTTCATTTTCTCGCTTGTGATCTGGCCTTGCAAAGTAGCCTTACACGCACAGTTACGAAAAGATTCAAAAACCTTCCCTAATACAGTCGCAAATTGATGAAGGTCCTTAAATCTTCATCCCTCAAGAAAAGGTTTTGTATTATTTTTTAAATCTTGTGATCTTTAGTGTATGCCCTTTGTTTTTTTTTTTCTACAGGGGCAGACTTTTTTGTATGGAAATTCTCTCACTGTGTTGGAGCACTTAGCAGCCATGAAGGAGACACTGCCAAACAAAGCAATGTAATGTTGGTTAATTAAATTCATCGATCCTTCTTCGTCACTTGACTTAAGCCTTTCGCGATGAAGATAGGTCACGTCCTAGGTCCCAGTTCGTTTTAAATTATATTCTCAATATATCACAATACGTTTAACGATACGTGTAAAGATAACAAATTTCTAATTCTTTCACAACAATTCTTGTAAATGGATTTCTTTGAGATGTGAATACATATATCAATAATCACCAGAAGAATAACTCAGTATCTAACGAAGTAGCAAACCTACTCTAAGCCATAACTATTCTTATTCGTTATCTGCAATGTTTTGATTCCAATAACCAGTGAATGATAGAATAATAATATAGACATTCAAACACAAACATAAAGTCGGCAGAATACCTCAGTTTTGTCACTAGGTCGAAAAAATTATAGGAAATTCTGGAAGAAAGAATCCCCCAAAATAAATTGATCGTAGTGACAAATTTTAATGCTGGTAGTTGCAATAAATTGAACACCTTCCACCATCAACCTGTCACCCACTCCATGAACTACAGCTGCTGCTACTCCACGGCTTTTAACCACACGTTTGCTTCAATCATGCGCCAATACTGGAATACGTGTATCGAATTCGAAAGTACGTGATTTTTACCATTTCTCGCCTACCTTCATGGTGGGACCATCTGGTTTCGTCAGTATGCGGAGTTCGAAAAACGTCCCCTACTGCCCTAGCCCGATATTTACTACCGCATTACTTCCAATCACGGCAATACGCGAACCCTGCCGAACCGGCACAGTGGTTGGTGGTTGATTTGTCCGACGTGTTTCGCCGAAACAAACTTCAACGGTGGCGTCGATCAGGACCTCAACCTTGTTGCAATCGGCAGAACTCCACCAATAAATGTGTGATATATCACCAGCGTTTTTGTATGTGTGTTGGCTTACCTGTAAACAGGTTGAGGGGGGTTCACCATTTCCACCCATCAAACGTAATGGAAGCAAGCAATAAATTTCGCTCAAATGCATTAGTGTGCTCGGAAGGATTCGGAAGGTTCGATTTCTGGGGTTGTGTGGAACAGTAACAGCCACCTGCAGTTCCGGCTGTCCCGTTCGACCGGAACCGGAAGAGAAAATGGAGGAAGCACTGTTCCGCAACACCGGTTTTGGGGCAGGTATGCAGTTTTTCCTTTGCCGGTTCGAGCATTATGTTTGAAAATGAATTAGTTTTGGGAAATAGCACGACCTACATTGGCAGGTGCATTTGCTGCCGGTTATAAATAATTAAGCAACACCACCAAGAATGCACAGTGGTAAGGGAAATGGGCATTGCAAATGGTTTTATTACAAAAGTTTTATTAATGTCTACCGTTACTTTACTTTACTTATCAAGCTGAACTAGTTCCTTTAGTATAAGTATACCGAATTGTAAACATTTTTACCTTTTACCTACAACATTCAGC
The DNA here is from genome assembly GCF_943734725.1 of Anopheles marshallii. NCBI lineage: Eukaryota > Metazoa > Arthropoda > Insecta > Diptera > Culicidae > Anopheles > Anopheles marshallii. The sequence goes on from NC_071327.1 coordinate 79,468,008, forward strand.
GAGTATTACATTATTTATACAATATTATGCGCTTTGTCATAGCAGTGGATGTGATTTCATCCTGCTAAATGGATGTTATATAATTTCTTTCAATTACATCAGGTGATTAATCGGTGGTTGGCCTGCTACATTTGTGGCTGACCAGTTATCAATTTTCAGCTGTGTAATGTTACACGATCGCCACACCTCCACACATTCAGGTGCAAATGTAACTGACGCCTAATGTCACAGGCTTTGCACAACAAAAGCCGGAACCACTTTTGGGTGACGACCATTTTAAATTGCAATCCGAATCGATAGGACAATTTTAAACTAATTTACCACTTAGAACAGGGATATGCAACATGCGGCTGCGGAGCGCATGTACCACTGGAACTGATTTTGCGGTCAACGTTACAAAACCATAACTGCAAAGTCGTACCATTGCCTTCACTGGTATACTTCTGTCCACCAGGCCGGGGTGAAGGAGCAGCCTTGTAAGGGTAGTTTTTACTGGTGATAGAACTCACAACCGGACACTTTCGAGAGGATGACGTAAAACAGGATTGTTTCTAGTGCAGCTGAAGCATTGATAAATGGGTGTAATTTTTCTCCCATTTCTACCACCACCTAGAGCCATTTTGATTTGTTGGGAAATCAAAATTAACTCCCAGCACAGTGGAGTGAGAAGCCCTAACCTAGTTGTCGTCATCACAGTGAATGATCGTTTCCGGCAAATGGGCCCTCCCCAACTCAACGCTTCGGATCGGTTTTCCCTTTATGCCACTTTTTAATGAATTTTCAATGATAAATTATTTGCCCGAACAATTATGCTTTGAACAAGCGAAATCAATCAAATAGCTCTGGTACGGATGGTAGAAACTCTGTTACAGATACACCCTGAAGCGTTTGTTCGTCCGAAGAGTTTTAATTGATTTTACGTTTCCCGAGCCATCTGGCAGTGGTTTCTGTTGCTTTGGCAATTATGATGAACGATCCTCATTTATTCCTTTCACTGGGATTGAAGTAATCGTAGAAACTATCGTACGAGCTTTAATATTCTCGGTTTGTAGCATATTTCTCTTCGTTCCTGAGGCAAACTTATTTCGTTGTTGGTTGGAAATTTGTCAATAAAGAAAACTTCTTAAATTAATTTCAATACTGTCGGGAAACCTCAGAACCTACGCCTGTAACAATGCAATAAGCTTACATTACTCGCGTAATAGACCGAACGCAAACACTTGTTTCGGTGAGCGAATGTTCAACAATAATCAATGAACTACTGCTGCTACTTCTGCTTCTGGTGATGGCTTCTACCGGAAAACCTCCAGTGAGCTCTATTCTTAGCTAACAGCATCGATTCGTATCCCCGGACCCGAAACGTCTTCAAACGAACCGCCCACCCTAATACCGTAATCGAAAAACCACAATATTAATTTATTCATAAAAGCTGAATGCTTTGCACGTGGGCGCCAAGACAAAGGCCCACCGCAACCTTTCGGTGCCCGGTGGAGTAATCGGAATATCGAACAGCGTACGCACATATATTCGACATTTGAATTTTCGTCCGGTCCTGTTCCCTGTTTGTGTCCCTGCGGTTTCCATCTCCGGACTTCCGGACAATCGATAGCCAAACGGAACGACAGCAGATCTGAGTGTCTAAGTGTGTCTAAGGGTGCAGAAACAAGGAAGTAATGCGGATGCGGAAGACACGAAATCGATGCCATTTGTTTGGTGGAGATTGTTCGAACTTCTTGGCCACTAAACTTTCGTACTTTGGGTTGAGTATTCCAGCCCGTTCAGCAGCCGATGTATACGAAGTTAAGCCTCGCCACCGTACAACAAAACCAAATACGAAAGTCAGGTACATTTAGTGGCTTCCTTCGTGTGCTGTGTTGCTCGTTTCCTTCGATAGTTTTCGTACAGCCCGTACCGTTTCAGACGCCATCCAGACACACAATTTCCCATTATCTCAGCATAAACGTACACCATAATCCTAATCTAGCTGCCAACCAGGCCGCAGGCCTCAGGAACAGTGCCAGAAACGATGTTTCACTGTTATACTACCACTTTTCAACTTTCTGCTCCCTGAGCCTGGCTAGATTCTTTCATCCCGTGCATGCTTTCGTGCTTAGTTTTGCCTTAGTTTGCGACTTTCCCGACGGAGTAGAGCATCGGATCGAAATGTTGAAATCTTGTTTCGACTTCAATTAGTGTCAGCTTGGCCTTGTCGATATACATCCCGCCTACCGGTACGGGAATCGGAGGATGCCAATCGGCAATGGAACTTCTAACCGGTTTAATTATGGGTTGGAATTGAATTGAGAAACTGATGCTTCTGTGGGTGGATCGTCATCAGTATATGATATTTGTACCAAAACTTACTGCTCCATCTAATGTTTAGTGTAGAAGTTTAATTTTTAAAAGTAATGTGCATCAACATAATAATAAAAACTGTTTAAACTTAAATAGAAAAATCATAAAACGTCGCACTTATCTTAAAACAACTTCAACAATTCAAAAAAGGCAAACTCGATTTGGTTTATGCATTAATTTTATATCCTTTTAAATAGCTTCTTTTGATATGTTTTATCTCTAACCGATGCGATGCTCTAACCTTAGGTGAGATACAATGTATCGATTTGCTCTGTTCGACACCATTGGAAATGAACAATTAATGCTTTACGTTCTAGGCATCCTTCTCTTGGCTTTGACATACTATTCTTCTTGATGGTGGATTTTCAGCAATCGAAACATTAATCCAGGGCAAGAGTTAAGCAACCAAAACACAGCACTTTTGTCCATCGGTACAATCGACTGATGGGCGCTGCAATCCTTCGGCACATCGATCCATACACGCTCCACGGTACTCGTGACAGGTGAGATTTTTCGCTGGTTTCACTGGAAGTGGAAAACAAAAAACACAATGTAGAATCAGCTGATATTTCACCATCCTTTTTCAAATCTAGCTGTTCACCTTCATAGCAACAATCAACGCCCAGATGACCATTTTCCGGGCAGAGTCCTTCTTTTGCTGGCCTGGAGTTGCACTCACTAGTCTGCACGCACATACCGCCCAGCATCGCACAGGGTCGCTCCATTTTGTACAGCTTGACACCCATATATGCTGCAGAATTGGAAACAATTTAAAGTAAAACGAAAGCATTACTAGGTTATCTAATGTTTCGAGGTGATAAAAACTAATTCCTATCCAGTTTGCCGATTCGCTTCTATCATTTAACTCTACAAATCCGTAACAATCAATGCAAACCACGTCCTCGTGATATCAATTCCAGTGCGTTACCTTCCACGAACGATTACCAATTTCACCTAAACACTGAAAAACATAAATGGAATCGCTCGTGCACTACATTGCTATCGTCGAAACGAACACGCAGGACCGCATTGGTTTGGTGCCACATTTTCCGGACACAACCCGTGGAAACATGACCAACAGGACCCATCATCAAGCATTTGGTGGCGACATGTGAACATGTGTCCACCCATCAAATCCATGCCGGTTATCCGAATGTTCCCAAAATGACCCGATGCTGGTGATAGATTTCTGGCAGGATGTATTGGTTTTGACGTTTTCCAGCCGTACATCGTGAGATTAGATAAATTAGAGACACGATGGCTGCGACAACATCGGCCATCGTTCGCCTCTGTCCCACATACCATCGCCCCGACACGCATCCTTGACTGGTGCTAATTGAACCGCATCTAATTCACTCCGCTTCGCTCCAGTAACATTTGGCACGGTGCACAACGAACCACCCTTGGTGTAGGGCTGCCTGGAGCGTGTGTGAGCAACCATGCGTCTCCATCGAAGCGGCAGAAACGGTTCAATCACCGGACACGCTTCGGTTACATTCGATTGCTCCTGCACCGTTCCCCGGTTTCTGTTTCATCCAACGGATAAGCAGGCAGAAGTAAAAAAAAAGGAGGACGCGTACGAAATGCTAAAACCCCAAAATGGTGCACTCTGTATGTAATTGCATCGTTCGGCAGAGCTGGCATTGCCCGAACACACCTGCTGGCTAAGTGCACCAGCATTTTCGGCGCACTGCTCATTAGTGTGCAAAGCCAAAACGGATCACAACTGGAACGGCAGTGGCGAAACGATAAATGTGTCCCAACTGTAACGACTCGGAAAGCCTCGCAAAGCGGTAAAAGATGCGTGCAGCAAAAAAAAAGGAGAAAAAATGAACGGTCTATCCACGACTCACACACACACACCCAATCAGTGCCAGGTAGAACAAAGCGGTTGGTGTAAGGAATGATTGTAACCATTCACTTTCTGCCATAACCATTACAAAATGGTCGCTTTTGAAGCTGAATACTCTACCACACAATCACACACACACACACACAAACACATTTTCACTGCAGGAAAGAATGTGTTTCAGTATGGTAGCGTCACAAACGCTAACGAACTGTGAAACCTGGTAAATAGAAGGTTTGAGGATGAATACAGAACCAGCTGTGAATAAGGGTTGTTTGAATCGAATCATGAAACCCGTGTGAAAGACACATTGTGGTCCGTGGTAACGATTTTTGGGCATACAAATTGGAATGGTCCATCATGACAGCTCTAAAGTGACAGTTCCACGTGGGTGGTACGAATGGAACTAAAGTGTAGGGTCAAGAAATTCCATTTCAACGAGTACTGATAACTTCAACACATAAATCGGTACCATTGCTTCTTTAATGGATATTTTTTAGCAGTTCTTCAAATAAACATTTGATTATTATAATTTTGCGATAAGTTATTCAATTTTAAAACACAAAACATCTTTTTAAGCTTTAGAACTGCGTATGTATTAAAGTTGCATTAAATGTTACTTAACTAACTCAATGTCAATCAATGACAGTGAAATGAGAAAACATCTTAGTTAAAATGTCAGTAGAATTCCTTGAAAAATGTAAGCCTATTGTTAAAAAAAAGCTAGAGCTCGATTCTATTTATTTGTTGCAATTGACGGTGAAACTCTCTTTCACGTTGAACAATTCTAACAATTTTCCCATACGACTGCGACACTCTCATTTTTCACTTACATTTTTTTTTGCTTGTTCCATCCAGCATGGAACATTCGTGATGTCCAGTTCGTTCACTTGTGCGCTAAATGGTCAAAACATTATTCGCTCGTAAAAAAGCAATTTTATTTGTTTGTGCCGTTCCGTTCCTTTAACTGCATTTTCATTTCCTTCTCTACCAGACAAAATTCGAGCGAAACAGCAAAATAAAAAAAATAAAACGAACCAAACTACCTAAACGAATTTTCACCATTTCGACATATTTGAAATGGAACACACTTGGGACGTATATATGTGTGTGTTTGTTTGTGAGTTTATTTCCGCACGTATGTGAGTTCTATCAAAACCGGAAACAACTCATCTCAGCGTGAACGGCGTCACACGCTCGAAACCATCCATGCAAAAAGGATGGGTAAAAATCGTACCAGAGGCGAACAAAATAATAAAAAAATCACCAAAATGAACGTTAAATGGAAAGAGTAAACTTTGGTCCTACTGTATTTACCCTTCATTCACCTGTTTCCGGTACGGTCAGTAGGGCCAATAGCGGGAGGAATTGAAGGTGAAAATCGGTAACAGCTGGTGGCCACCAAACCGGTCGCATCCGTAATCAGGCCCACCAGTAAGACAGTAGGACACGATGTGCCACCAGCTGAGCACCTAAAAAAACACAGCCTCAAGCACTGTCCACGGTGTGGATAGTTGCCGGAACCGGAAGCCTTCCGATGGGCTTTGGGAATGCTTTCGGGCGAACACGTTCGACGTGTGCAGCGTAGAAAAAGCAACAGAAGAAATCACACGTTAGCGACTATTTCCGGTGTTCCCTCGAGAAAGTGGCAAACGAGCAAGCGCATCCGTTCGCGTTACTTGCCCACGTCGGCAGCAATGCCACGACCAACAACGCTGGCGTTGATGACGATGGCGACGATGATGATGATAGTGCACAGGTGCTGAGGTGCTTTTGTGATTTCTGCACACACCACCGGGTGGGCCGGAAGAAGACCATGCTCGCATCGACTCAGTTGCCCCACAGAAGACGGGAACGATTAGAAACGATTGGACGGTCCATGGCAGCATCCTGAGCGAATGCGAATTATCAGCCAAACGTGCACACACCATGTCCGCGCTAGTGCCATTAACATTAATAACATCATAATAAAAATAATTCACCCGCACGCTTTGATAACAATTTTCATTCATTTTCATTTGCACCGATTGGATACGCGCGGTACCGTAACATCGATGGGAAAAATATTTCCATGCTGATCTACATACCCGGGATCTATCCCGGTTGATTACGGGGTCGTGATGCCGTGGGTGGAAAAGCGCACACGCATATATTTTATTTGGATTCTTCCTTTTGAAAGGGTAATCGTCGATGGGTTCGATCCGTACCGAACGCATAGCCTTTGCTTGCCGGCAGGATGTAGGATGCTATTCATTCTTCGAACAGGCACATTTATGCGCTATTGATGCGCTGATCAATAGTGGTTCTTAATATACAAGCGAAATAACCGAGGAGATCCCACTACTGCAAAGCCTATAACTTCGTGTGATGTAATGTAAAAGAGCGCCGTCGTTAACCCATCCATTAACCTGGCCTTTCACCGTCACTTCATCTCAATTTCCTACAACGCCTCCTGTGTCCGTGTGGCATAAGAAAGCTTTCCGGGTTGGATCGTTCGGTATCAATTTAATGGCAAAGCCAACTCATCCGATCATAGTCAGCCTTATTTCATCCTAAAATTCCTGAAATCCTCTTAAACATCTTTCTCCCGAACGCACCCTCTAAGCCACGTAAGCGCTTCACTCTCTGAGAGGCGTGATCGAGTATTGCAGCTATATAGGTACTATAGATTCCCAACCGGTGTTCTGATGATGACGCTTGATGGAGATTCGTGATCCAATTATGTCTATGTCTTATGGATATGCCAGGATTTGGATTGTCTTATAGAAAGTGCAATATTTCCTCAAAATTTCAGCCTCGGAGCTGTTGATGCCCCTCTCCAGCGTTATGTGAAGATTAAACTAGCAAATCCATCGCTGTGGCACGAATTCTTAGTGCTGGCAAAGATCCTCGAAACTTATCCATCCACTGCCATGTAACATTGGCCTTGGACACAAGTTATTCTCACAAATGTAGTAAGTATGCCCAGGATCCCAAACAACCTGAGTGCGTCATAAATCCGCCTTGAATTTGATGAAGAGATGGTAGTACAGTAGTTACTTTTCTATCATCATCTTAAAAATCCTGAATTTTCATCAAAAACCCCTAAAAAATCCACCTCTCCTACGAGTTGGGTAAGTTAATCTTGTAGTATTAAAATTGTTTCTAATATAGTGATATCTACCACTATATTGAGCCAGTATTATTAATACATGAGAGTTCAATTGTATTTACAACGCATAATAGAAGAGCATTTACACTCTACCAAGCATTAAACGGTCGACTGCCCTTGATCTGGTAGAGTATATAATCCGCACCGAACTGATGCATCGCGGTTCCAGCATGAATGATGTAAAACGGATCTTACCATCATTAACATCCTGTCGAACGCAGATCAATATTGACACACATTCTCCCGCTTTCAATGGATTCGTGGATTGGAACTGGATATAAAAGAAAAAAAAACAGCACACAATCGTCTATCCAACCGGGAAGTTATCAATACGTTACGCCTGCGATAAATATTCCATCAAAGTTCAGCCCGCCCGGTCGTAATTTATTATTAAACAAAGCAATCCATGCTGTAATGACACGGCAATAAAGAAACTGTATGCGAAGGACAGATAGTGACGGAGCGCCGGCCAAACAAACACACATACACACACAAAAAATAAGCCAAATTCATTAACCCCCGGCAAACATCCCGCTTTGCGGATGGGGACTCCGCGCCTTACCGTTCCAATGTTCCCCTAACAGAGCAGAGTGTCAAACAAGAAAGCCAACAAAAGCCACCCTTCGTTATGATAAATAGATATTCAATCAAACAACCCCCAACGAGCAACCATTAGTCATTCACACTCTTGCCCATCATCATCATCATCATCGTTCTGTTTCTACAGCCGTCTAAGCCTTGCCTGCTGGGTGGCCCAGACTTCTTATGCTGGGGCACGGTAAACGTTACACGCTCGTAATTACGTTGCTGTCGGAACCGATTTGTACCAGAACTGCATTCAAACTAGTCTCACCAGAGCTAGTGTGGTCCGGGTGGTATCAATACAGTTCCGGTGCGCGTTGTGTGAAGGGTGTGATTGAACAAGAACTCGATTTGACGATAATTGGAAAATAATGTTGCTGTTTTCACTGTGCGAGCGCTCCCAATGGAATTAGACGACATGTTGCACGGAACTACACCATCTACAGCTGCTATGGGCTTTCAACAAACGTGTAGTAATTACATAGTGAAGGCGAACAGGGTGAATGCTTTAAGTGCATGCTTTATCTTGATCCTTTCGGTAAAAACAAATAGCTTGAACAGAGGTAGTTTTGTATTTCATGTCATTCGCCTGGCAAACAATTCGTTAACAATTACTCCCAAAACAAAAACAAACCATCCATTCATAGTCAATCGACAAACGAGGCCAAAACCCGCAACGATCCAATCAGCGGTGAATTGTTGTTAACCTTTGCGTTTGCTCCCTTCTGGTGCTTCTCGAGCAATTTGTTTTTGCTTGTCGGAAGCGGTTTTTGTAACCGCATTCATCTTTCTTTTCTGCATGTTTGTTTGCGGGTCATAGTGAAATATATTTAAAGCTTCATTTTTTTATGCACCATCCCTCGTTTACGGAAAGAAATTTTGAATGCAAAAACCTACCGGCCCCATTCAAGTGCATCGCTAAAATTAAGCAAAAAAGCTGATTCGAGTGGAATGAGAAGTGCAAATGAGCGGACAACTATTTCAATAAGAAAATAAAAAAAAACATTCCAACTCTTTGGTGAGTTGAAAGTGAACCGAGAAAGCGTCCCGCTCGTTTCATTGGTTGCATTTCAAGCGCACATTAAAAATATGCTTCCGCTTGTTCGTTTTGCATTCAAACTTAAGCGTAATTGCAGGTGATTAAAGGGTACATTCAATGGTGCTAACCGTTGACCATTCCAGGTTGGGTTACGATGTCAGCAGTGAGAAAAGTTATGTTTTAGTGGTGATGAAACGCTGCAATAACCTTTTCCTGATTCATGTTTTGACGGTGATTATTTACATCAAATCTTTCGGTAAAAACGCCTAATGATGACTGAAATGAATTATGATAATTTATTTCCCATGTTTGTTTTTCACATTGTTTCAAACATATTATTTTTCAATAAATTTTATATAGAGTTAATAAAAACATAGCTGAATAAGTACATCTATGGACTTAATATAAGCTGGGAATAAATTTCTGCTGATATTTCGTTTGTTTCTTAAATCGCCATTCGGTTTTACATACCCCGAATGCGATTTATCACTTTTGGAAAAGCAACTTGCAAAGGTTTTCCATCGATCTTTGTTGCAATGCCTACTATTTGCAAAGTAACCGTAAGATGCTTGTTGATCCCCATCCCGATGGGTTATTACTCAAATCTCACCACTCTTCAGTAAAGAGTTGTATCCACCCCAAAGAACGCTTACAGAACCTTAAACGTCACCTTTCATTCACGTTTATTTTGATGAACAGCTTTATTTTCTTGTCTCTGACATCCGATACCCGAAGCCCGATTGAATGAAATTGAACCAAATAAATCATAGGGTAAATAAACTACACGCTCGCATACACCAACCGCGAACGATCGGTAGAACGACTCTATCGGCCAAACTACACGGACGCTAAGGTCAAACCTTCGGCTTTACTGAATGGATGTTTACCAAACACCTCACTCCAAGGAACCGCTAAACACCCCGGGCACCCTCAACAACCCTCAGCTTGGCGGGTTTGGAGTTTGAGTGAGAGTTCTCACCCGGCACGATTCCATGATTTTGTCACTAAATCGATCACACAATGGCGTGAATGAGTCGCCGCTCAAAATAAACACGATATTATAATCAATCATCGTCGAGCTCGGCTGGTGTACCGTGTCCCCGCAGGAGACAGTCCGGATACGCCCGGACGATACAGCACCGCACGCATGTCTATATGCCAGCCACGTGCCGCTACTTCCGTGTTACTTCCACATCCGGTGTTTGGGCGGTCAATGGTTCTATAGCGAGGCAGCACAAAGGAGCAGGAAGATAAACTGCTAATGGGAAGGGACGCAGTGCCCGTTCTAATCAGAGACTCCATACGCCCTGATTCATTCAGCAGTTGCGTGAAAGCCCTTTGGCAGATAATCTGGTGACGGACGGAACTGAAGACTTTCGGACAGAAATCCAATCTACCGAAAAGTGCCCACAATGCCGGATCTATTTTCCCCATTTCTTTGCCTTTTTCGTTTCGCCCGGACGGACTATTGCGATCAATCAATGGTTGCTAACAGTTGGCAGTTAGGCAGTGCGTATAAAGCTACATCGACCATCGTTGCTACATGGGATTACATGGGATGGAAGCTTTTAATGATATCGAAAGATTATTCTAACGCTGCTAGGAATGTATTGAAGACATTGAAGAATTTATGTAAAATGTAATAAAAACTCTAAAATTGTACAACTTCTACGGTTCAAAGTATCATTTGCAGCTTTTATTCTATGAAAAGAAACCCAAAAGCGTTGTTTATTGTGTACGTAAAGGACGTTATTCTTCACAACTCATTACGATCGAGCGAGTGATTTATGACCGTTTTACAAATCAGCAACTCCAAATCACTTAAAACTTTTACCGCCTGCAAACGCAAAACGACCTTTCTCCATTTTGCAAAGCAACTGCATACGAACTACGATGAATGTTCAATAGCATTTCCCACCAATAAACCAGTTCAGAAAACAGACCAACTACGTAGAAAAGTTTGCTTTCTTAGGAGTGCAAAAAAAGCCAAACCCATCGAGAGATTGACTTACCAGGGAGTTTGGTTTATGTTTTTTGTTTTATTGTTTGCATCTTTTTATTCTCTTCCGCGTAATTTTTCAACATTGCAAAAGATTTCGCTTGTCCATCGAATGCAGGCACACCGATATTACACACCGGGGCGAATGCTGACGCTCGTCAGCAAACGGCTGGTCGACTGAATGATTTATGAGCTTTTTGCCAGCGAAATGTTGCTGGCCCTTTTTGCTAGTAATTTTGTTGTCGCCCTGCCACGGTACGGATTCCACTCCATTGCCTACGGTTGAACTGGGCTGAAAACGAAACAAGTCAACAAAATCCTGTTTTTCCAACTCAAAAAAGAGGACCGCTACTTTCCGGGGAGGTGTAAAGGGAAACGGGGCAAAAATGTTTGCCCCATGTTTACTTGAGATGACACAAGCTGACGCGGGGCTCGTCTAGGATATTTATGAGCAAAAGTTTAGTTCATTTTGCTTCATGTTCAAGTTTTGCTGCCAACCATGAAACGTCATATTCCTGTCGGTACGATATCGATAGAAACTCGCATTAAGTTCCTTGTTATGGGTTTCGTACTCTAAAGACTAACATCAGTACGTAAATGATTGCTACTCATGATTGGAGACATGTGCACTAATCGGCTTAAGTCTTAACTTGTGCCTATCTGCATGAAGATCGACTAATTCAAGGTCCATTCACCTAGTGCATTGATTCGTTCTTTAAAAACGAACCATTTGACTTCAACGTTTGAGATGTCTATCCAAACTAGTACATACTACCAATTATTGTGCGTTACACATGCAATTTAAAGAAGTTTTAAGGAAGCCTCAAAACATCTCCGCATCCTCATCAGCGTTATTACAGACATTCAGACAACGGAAAATAATCGTCCAAACTTGTCATAATCATAAGTCTGGTAGTCTTCTTTTAACCTCTTCACCACTTGCACCTTCCACGTACTAGATCCATATCAGAATATGTCCTCCAACTTTAGAATCCAAACAAAACTAAAACTAAAAAAAAAAACAACTTTTCATGCAAATTGAAAAGACAACTTTCGGCATCTTACCTTCCCGGCACCTGTACCAGTACCACCGTTCGCAACATTCAACTACCAAGTCTGGCCACCGGAACTGGTGAATCTTCTACCCGGCCCCAAAGTATGTCGCTGTAGCTCATTAAAATCTTTCCCAATCCAACGGTTGCATCATTACCTTCGGCGGCTTTTGCGCAACAGTTAGGCACGGTGCGGAAGCGAGACCCCACGAAAGCTGATGACGAAACTTTCCTTCCGATTTGGTCGGGTTCCATCGTCCCATTCGGCCGGTGACTCGTCATCAGGCCTGCATCGCATCAAAAGCAGCTGCTTTTAATGTATCATCCCGGGTACCCGTACTCGGAACCAAAACTTTTGCCAAGCGATTTCCATGTTTCGGCTTCCAACAAATTGCTCTCCTGTGTCCGCCACGATGGGAAATTCCGTGGCCAACTTTTACCTTCCATTTAGCTCCCTTCCTCAGGCGTTGGAGACATGGCGGAACGGCATTACACGGAAACTCCTTCTTCGCCTTTGCGAGATGGTTGCTCCAAAGCGCATTAGTTTTCGGTGAAAGTTATTTAAATTGCTGGTTGCAGATGAGGAAGCAAACGGTTCGAACGGTGTGTGTATGTGTGTCCATTTTGGGGCGGTCGAACTTCGTCCGTCGTCCGTGTATCGGGAGGAAATTTGCCAAAGAACGCACCAGCAAAAGCCCATGGCGATGTGAAAGTGGGTGAAGAAAATGTACCAACCGTGTCCAAAAATCGTCCGGATCTCGGTCGGCCAACGTTTCGTGTTTCCTTAATTGCCACGTATCGTGTGTCCCCCTGTGGCAGCTGTTGGGTCGTGGAGCCGTTTTTGCGCTCGAATGAGCAACTAGAACGCCGAGAAATTCCACCAAACAAACGCATTTAGCGAAATAGTAGCGCCAAAAAAAACCCCACAAAATGTGTCAACGCTGGCAAAGCGAGGATTTTTTTAAGGATTATGACTGTGACAATCCATTTGGCCTTTTGCAAAGCGCTACAAGTCTTTGTAGTACGGCCCAAAAAAGAAAACCTCAAAGAAATAAATGGTTCCCCCATTGTGGTAGTTTTCGGGCTAAATTTTAAATGCTTTTATGCTTGTGACCTTTGTTATGATGCTGCAAGCCTATGGCTAAGCCTATCTTTCGGCCTCCCCGGACTGGAAAGTACGTTGCGCCATTTTTTGCACTAAGCTTCCAATTCAGCACCAAATGTCCGAGTCCTTTCTGCTCGCACCCAAATGAATCCACCGCGAGCAATTAATGCAATTAATGTCCTTGTTCCTGCCGCATCCGAACAAGAGACTATCCGCAATTGCAACTCCCAACCGACCGAAACGGACATTTCCGAAAGCACACGGAAAACTTACTCGCCGGAGCCGTCCTGAGCACTGAAGTGCTCGCATCTTCACCGGACGCCGCAATGAGAGCGACCTTGCTTCCCGTGCCATTTTGCAGCCGGTGTCGCCCCCGGGTGGGGGTTGGAAATTCTAACAGGAAAATTTCTGCAAAATCGTTTCCTGCCTCACCGGTTGGCCGTGTCCGCGCGATGCTTGCTCCCAGCGTTCAAATTAAGCTTCATTTGCGCACGGTCCCTTTCCCCACGGTCACCTTGCTGCGGTAAGCCCGTGGAAGGAGGTGTTGAGTTTCACCTTTCTTCTGTAGCGTACCGATCGGGCTGAAAGATTAGCACCGAAATTGGATGCTGCGGTCTTCGGTACCCGGTAGACGACGGTGATTATTGAATATTGCAGGCAAATTTGCTGCCAAATTGATGCATTCCCTCCGGGCTCGTGATAGACGATGCGATGCGGTCAGCATCGGGTATTGACTGAAGTTGCCTCAGGGTTAGAACTGAGTGGACCAAGGGGGGTTCCCAGGTAAGGGTCAAGGCAATTATGGTTTATTATACAGAGTTGGTACTGATTGTACTAAGAATCCGGCTAGTTACGAAAGTTGAAGGCAATCGCCTGCAAGATGAACAGTGGAGGTTTGTGGTTGGTTGAATTGTGTAATTTTACCGTAGCTTCTCTGTTCCATGCACATTTTAAAGCACCATTGTGAGGAAATTCAGGAACAATTTTAAAAATAGTTAACTAATTTATTTACTAGCAGTAACCGAATACTAGATATCAAGCAAGATCTCAAAATTGCACACCGAGATATAATCAGTACTACTACGATATCTACGTTATGCATTCACTTGCGATTCCTCAATAAAGTGCAATTCGCGATCACACCATATAAAACAGCCTGTGTTAGGTCTCTGGAAGTTTTAGGAAGCTTTTTGGAAAATATTTATTGTAGTATCAATGACAGGGATAGGGACAGTAGATCATAATGTAATTATTGATGGAGTATAGCTACTTGAAGTTCTATTAAGCTGTGGTGTAACAATTGGCAATTTGGCAATGTATTTTCAAGATTATCTATTGGCCAGATGTTGATGCTTGTTTGATGTTGACAACATATGTTTGTGAAAATCATACTTTTATGTAAAAACCGATACCATTAATCTTGGTGTTTCAACAGCAAACATGTTCAGGTTAAGCGTGAATAGTTTCATAGTACGAAAGGTCATCGCAACTTTAATTCCAATAACTCACTGCCGAGCATTTCACAGCTCAGCACATCGGTTTCTACAGGTCCAGGCGCATACAGTAATGTATCGCGCACCATGGCCACCGGCGATAATAACGCGTCCAGTTGCCTCTTCGTCCACACAATACAGCCTCACATCGTACACCGGCCAACCAAGGACATGCAAGCTACTCGTAACTCTTCGTTCAAGACATGAAATAAAACCACACTAGCCCCAAAACCCCAAAGTGCCTGCACCGAAAAGGAAGGTTACCGGATTCCATGCCCCACCGGGGGACGCTAACGCAACACCGGCAGAGGAAGAAATTAATAATCACGCACTGCACGAACTTACATTCTTGAGCTTCCGCTGACGATGCGCCACCGGTCGTTGGTTCGTCCTGTACCGGTAGCGGTGGAATTTCGGCACTGTCACCGATGCAGACGGCCAGTGCCACGAACAGCAGCAGTGCGACGGCGTTGGAATTCATATTTCCACTGATAGCTGGAGGGGATATCGCCTGCTTTTTAGTGAGTGTGTTTCGCTTATGACCTACACAGAAGTGCACGCGAAGGAAGTGAAGAGATTGTTCGGAGACGCGTACACCACGGGCCGCAGAGATAGCTATGCTAACAATGTTTAACAGCACGTAGGCAGCGCGCGGTTGGATCACTTAGATCTAGCACTTCAACAGATACAAGCGCTCGATAATGTCAAACGACGAGGAAGCACACCGTCAGTGCTCTGGTACTACTAGCTTCAGAACGGAAAGAGATGGAAAGAGAGAGAGAGAGAGACTAAGAGTGATATAAAATGGATGGACACAAAAAAAAGATGAGCCTCTGGGTTAAATAATAGTACAGCACAAAGGCTAGCCGTTTGCTATAACGACCGCAGATGGTTGTACCACGAGCTGCAGTGTGTTGTTCGCGCGATATAACGATGCTTGTGTGTTCGGTACACTTGGTTGAACGTCAAGAAGGGTGTTCGAAATGTGCGCTTTAGAACACGGCCAGTCACCGAAAATGTTTGCACAAAGTTGCACTACCTACTCGGCCGAGTGACACTATGTTTTTTTTTTGCTCTTTGTTTGCCAAAGGGATGTCACTTTCATCGTTTTTTTGTTCTTAAATTTACTCCACTTATTCTGTCTCCCTTCGAAAGGTCAACTTTGGCACCGTTTCCACGCAACAGCAGCTCGGATAAGCTTTAAAACATCCAGTGCAAGATTCGTTTGTTTGTGTGTTTTAGACCACTTCACCATCACACAATGTGACACAATATTTGTTCGGTGGTTGTTACCCACGCGCGTAGTTTCAGGGCCAACCAAACATTAACCTACGGCGACAACGTGACAATTCGGTTCGATGATCGGTTCGACTCCCCGACAAAACAAGCAGTTCGGTTCGAGTTCAACGTAAAGGCTGTCGTCGGCAGCAAGCAACTGACTGGTGGCGATGAGTAATCAATTGCTTTTATATAGACTTTATGGTGTTGCTCTTTGCTTCTACTTTTTTGTTGCCTTTTTGTTCATTTAACCATATTTAAGATTCATTCCGCTCCATGTGTCCATGCACCCCGTCCGCTCCACGTTTGCTCGGGATGAGTTAAATTGAATGACACCCATCCCAACCGTCGGACCACCATCTGCACCGTATTCCCTTTCCAACCGGCCGGGCTTTGTGGTTTACTTCGCACGACGCAGTGTCTCGCTAGTAGCCGCTTGTAGCGCAACCCAAGCGGACGAGCGGTTTTTCGAAAACATTACCATGATGTTTAGCCTAACATTCGTACTGGCGCACTGTTTCGCTTTCACTCGTACAATGCAAACAGTCACACAAACACACCGGTGCCACATTATCTTTCTCGCGTAATCTAACATTCTGCACCCCCACAACCAAGGAAGGGTGAACCTACAAACGTGCAGCAAAAGCTAAAGGTTTAACCGGTTTGTTACTGTTGGCCACACTGTTATGGTGGGGTTTGGCTATAAAATGAGGTGCTGATGAGCATTTCGCCGGTACGTGAAGTCATTAGCGTGATGGATGAGAGAACGTGCGAGAGGGAGAGGGAGAAACGGTGGTTCTTTTTTGTGTACAATTTGATGCAGCTGCAGTAGGTGCATCTGGGTGGTAATGGGCGATTTGGAAGCAGCACTACCAGAGGGTAGCGCTGGAAAAACCCTTCTGCAATGGGGTTAGTTTAAGCAAATAATGGACAAATGAACGGTGCGCTAGTTAGCAGCTCGTTAA
This sequence comes from Anopheles marshallii, assembly GCF_943734725.1. Lineage (NCBI taxonomy): Eukaryota > Metazoa > Arthropoda > Insecta > Diptera > Culicidae > Anopheles > Anopheles marshallii. Next base: position 79,484,876 of record NC_071327.1, read on the forward strand.
GAGAATTTTTATTGCATTTTCAAACTTAAGCTCTTTTTATAAGCGAAGTTCGTTTGATAGTAACTATACGTGAACTCTTAGATTTTAAACGTCAGTTAAGGATAAAGTAAATATTGACTTTTTTGTACTAGTTCGGGTTCTGTCTGTGGAAGATTGATTACAACAATTAATATTTAATACAACAACTGTGATTCATCAAAAAGATGTGTTGGTCTTGCTTAATTATCTACTAAGTCACTAATCCAAACAGAAGCTGAAAAAATCATTTTTATCCCTCCTTGAAAACTCATGTCTTAAATGTTTAACCACATTTAACTCAAAACTAAATCTGTTTGTATCACTGAAAGTCAATTTGCCCTAATTAAATAAATCATGAAAATTATAAACTTTACTTGACTCTTGATTGTGAATTTTGGATACTTTCTTAAAGAATCCTCGGCGAAAAAGGGGTGATTTCGTAACAATACTCACAATGTAAACCCAACAAAACAATGTTATTCGAGCTTCTAAGTGTGTAATTCCCCTTACAATACTAGATTGTAACCTATTTTAGGACTATCGAGTTAGGGAAACACATGAACCTTTCGTCCTGCGAAAGCACTTTCCACCTTCAATCCACGCTTATTACAATGTAAAACACATACCATCCACAGGATGCAGGCAGCAGCTGCAACACTAAACCATGCTTTCTTATGTTTCGATTGCGATAAACCACCACCGTAGACCATTAGTCATCCCCGAACCGTCATTAAACCCATTCGTAAGTTCTCATGCCCCATACCTCACACACGGGAAATGAGACTTTGTCACACCCGGGCGGGTTTGCCGGAACACGGTCTGGTTGCGGAAACGGTGGCCGCTGCACCCGTAATCGTGTGTAAATAAATGATGTTGCATTCATAAATTCCCTGCCAGCGTACCGTGTTGATAAATGCATTCACACCCCAAACCCCAACCGGAACGGCGGCACCAACTCATCGTTTCGCATGCACTCGAAAGTGTAATAGATTTTTACAATATTATTTGCACCGCTCCTCCACGTTTCCTGGCCACACATTGGTTCCATTGCTTCCGGCACAAAAATTACTTTTAATAAACTACACGGTGCGCCGGGCGCAGAGTGCGTTCGTGCGTCATCCAGCAGATTTGGGCGCTGTGAAGCGTAATTATTGTTTCGCTTGTTGACTTTATTACACTCTGGCAGTCGTGTTTAGGTGCTGTCCACAGTGCGTTAGGTCGCATAATTTAAGCGGCATTAGAAGCGATCTAAACACCCCTTCGCATGCAGCTGTCGTGCACATGGTGCACTAATATGAGTGGATATTTTATATTGCCAGTGTTAAACACTATTTAAACGGCTCTGAAACAACATAAGCCTCTCGGTCCGCAAGAACCGTTACCACCTGCGCGAGGAATGCACCCCCCACAGTGACAATTGTTTGCAATCGTTATCGCATTATTTAATTGTTGCGAATGAAATCCATCGTTGCCCCATCACAGTTCACCCTCGTACCGGAGCTCGAGCATAAATAAATTATATCAAACGTTTCTCGGGGATTAAGTGAGCACCGCAAAAATGCTTCAATTTGCATAAGCATAATTTGTTTGGTTCCACCCGGCCCGACTCCAGCTGTCCGGTAGATCGGTAGAGCCTCCCACATAAGAGAAATAACTCTCATTAAAGCCTTGTCTCTGGACTGCTCCTCTTGTGATGCTGTTTTTTCCTCGTAGCTTTATGCTTTTTCTGCCGTGGAATGCAGCAGTGGTGCAGCTTTTTAAATTGTGCAGTAAGCTAATGGATGGTGGGTAATGTTTGGTTCTGCCTGTTCCTCTCTTTACCACTGGTTCCCGATCCCCGACTCTGAAGCGAAAGCAGCCTAACGCCGCACGAAATTACTGCCACGAAAGTGGTGGCTGAGCACACTTTGGACTACTGCACGCTAGATGCACTCTGCTGCCGCAGTAGCTGCATTGCACATCACTGGTTGACTGAGCTGAGCATGTTTGCTTAAGGAACATATGGCTTGTGCCACGTACAAGCGTTCCCTCATCTCGGGGGTTTTTTTTTTCGGGCACGGCACATTTATTTGCGCATTTTTTCCTATACGTTTTTCAATTAACCAAGATTATGTTCTGCTGGAGCTTTTGCTAGACGTTTTAACCCCGTGCCGGAGTTCAAGCAGCGGTAAAGAACGGTACCAATTAAAACCAATCTCATGTTTGTGCCCCGTTTACTGTATTGCTGGGCCGTTAAGTGAAGTTTTTCTTTGATTTAAAATGTTAAAATGCATTCTCCAACGTACTATTACTGTGGTTACATTTATCTCGCTTTCCCCTCAATCTTGCTCCTAAGCTTTGAGGAAGCTTATCCTGCGGACGCTTTTCTACAGTTGGTAGATTTACTGACATTCGAGCGAAATGCTGTACAAAAAAGCGTTGCAATAAAAATAATGTAAAACAAAGCCGAAAGAAAATCATTAGCGATAATTTTATTACATCGCCCTGTGAATGGTAGTCGCATCGCCAACAATACGCTACTATCTTGTAAGGAAAAAGTGTAGCAAAGTAAAAGTTCGAGAGTTTGAACAAAACCCCCCAAAAAAAGATCGAAGAACCGACCCTTTTTACAATCTTGTACTGTGCGGCAAAAAGCAAATAAAAAACATTCAACTGTAGATATGTGTGCGATGATACTGTGCTACGAGGATCGCACGAGCCGTGTGGAAACCGAAACCGAACGCATCTATCTTTAGGAATGGTGGCAAAAGCAATGTTTTCACTTGGCCATCAGTTTAATGGAAGTGGTTTCACTTTTCATTCTGAGTAGGATGGAAGTTTTTGGCTCATGAACAGATTTTATTTGATTATGGTGTGAGCAAAACGAGTAAAATACAACACCATAACAATTTGGATATATATTTAATGCAAACCTGAAGTGACAAAAGTTGATTGGGATACGTTATCCAAATGTGAACCCAAAATTCACTGGAAGTTATGTAAGATCTGATAATTTTACAATTTTGTAATAATATGAACATTTGACGCTAAAAATGTCTCACCTCTTTAAAATCGAAAACGCTTCTTAATGACCACTTTTGCTACAATTAAAGTAACAGGCATGATTGGTTCATCTACCTTAACTATTAAACAGCTTATTGGACAACCACCTTATTATAAAAATTAGAAACTCTGTTTTTAAATCTCATTTTGACACTTTTTCTAATAATGGAAAAAACAATGATGCGATGAGTACCCTGATTTAAGGGCAATAACAAATCTCACAAACTCATGACAAAACCAAACGATCGGCAAACCAAACAACGATGGACTTGTTTGGCTGGTTCGAGTAATTTGGCAGTAACATTTTCCGCTTGATTAGCCCAAATGTTGCCAAAAATTTCACAAAAGAGTTCCAAGCCAAGCGACCTTTTTTTCTCATTCATTCTGTCTGCTGTTTTTTTTTAGCCATTTCATAGCGAAAGCAGCTAGTTCCTTTAGTGCTTCCACTTTGTGGTAGCACAAAAACCCCCAAACCCACTACCATCTTCAGTTTTGTTGTAGTTCCATTCCACGGTGTGGTTTGAGTGGTTCATAGATAATTTTTCCTCCATTTAGTTCCGTTCCGACCAACCATTGCATTTCCATTCCATCTTTGCCAAGCAGAACAATAATCCTCGCCAACCAACATTTCCCACAACGCTCCGGTTGGTTACATTTATCTACTTCATCTCATTTTCTTGGGGAAGGTGGATGATTTTCAGTCGATTATCGATTTTTGATTTTACGATTATTTTTATTACTATCGCCTAGGCAAAGCTGGTGTGGCCCGTGCCCGTGCTGGGTGAGAGCTTTTTTTTCCTTGCCTGCTTTCCGCGTATTATCTTTATACCTTCATTCTGGCGCTTCACCACTTCGAACGGTGCCTCGACGGTGGTGCAAAGTAAGGCTGCTATTACTGGGTGGATCAATTTTGCATCAAAGCTGGGTTGGCGAAAAAGTTTTTCCACCTTTTTATTGCCTACCGGGCAAGTGTTTGTGTGTGGCATGGTTGCGATTAAGAAACGGCAGGTACGATGGAAGCGATGCTGCGTACTGAGGTGTGTCATGCTTTGATGTTCGCGTTTCTGCTCCACGTGTACTGTATCCTTGCGTATCAACTATAGACAAGGTCTAGGAGAACTTTTTGCCTGTTGTCATGAATATAATCGCAAAAGGTACTTAAACACGATTAAGAGTTCTCAACTGAGATAAGGTTACAAAACAATTTCCTAAAATATTATTTAATATACGTTAGGAAGCCATGACATTGTATTGTGTCAAATCAAATCATAACCAACATTTCTGCACTAAATAAACAGCTTTATCTAAATATAGTTGAACTGAGAATTTAAAGCTTGTCACTGTTTAGAAGAAACATCTTTAAAAAGACGTGTAATGAGACAAATCATTTGACTGTCGGTACACCTGCTAAACACCGTATGCAAAATTCCTCCAAAATTGTATTCTTGTGTTGGGTACGAACAAAAAAAACTCGATTTCTTTCTTTCTCATCGTTTTTCCCATCCATCTTCCTACACTGTACAATGATTTGGGCTGTGCAGCAGAAAAAGTTGCCATGTACGATAAGCTGCGAACTTTGTTCCGTGTTTTTGGAGTATCAACAACTTTGGTGGCTTATTACTTGCAAAGAGCTATTATTGATGCATGTTACATTGTCTTACAGTCTGGATTGAGTAGAGCAAAAACAAGTAAGAATGAAGGCCTTCTATTTTATTTCACAAAAACGGTAAGGAAATGTTTATATAAGGTTAACCTCATTTAGGGGCGTTTATCATTACGGGGCAGCCCGGTGGTGTATTGGTAGAGGTGCCGATTTTCACACGATAGGACCGGCACAAAATCCCATCCGGACTAATTCCCCATGCCCTGGACTAACTATACAGCATACAAACAAAGTTAAGGAAAGCCAGAAATGGCAGACCTAGACCTGTTGAGGTTGTTGTGCCGATAAAGAAGAAAAACATCATTTAGGTCACACTACAAACAACCACCTTGGAGAGCTGGAATCGAGTTAAACTCAAACGATCAATATAAATACAATTTTCCCAGCTTCCCAAAACGACTCAACCTTCCTAACCGATAGACGCTTCCGTAGCCTTCTTCACTTGTGAGCTTTTATCTCTGGCTGGGATTAATTTAAAACTCTTCAATCCTTTTTTCTTACCATCCCACCATCCCACCCAATGGAAGGCGAGGTTTCCGCCTGGGAGAATTAGACTGAGCCCCATTACTTAAGCGAAAAGTGGCATCTCTACTACCCTATCCAAACAGCCAGCAGTTGACCATTAACTTTGGTTTTTCGTAGGGTGAATCGAACGAATGCTGGGGGGAAAAAACCATCCTGGGAAATCTTCTGTATTATCATCAGCATATTTTATACCATCCGAAAGGGTTTGGTACAACGGCCACCCATATACACACACACACGCGGGGCAAACGATGGTTCCGAACGGTGGGAAATCAAATCGAATCGAAACGAACGAGAACCCAACGTTACATCGCGTCGTTACTTACTATGTGCCCGTAGAATTCGTCTCAGGACCGTCTCGTCGGATTGTGCACCGAAAAACTCGGTCCCGATCCACGCTGACACCCGGGAGTCCCCAGATGTTGACTGTTGGAGAGTTTTCACTTCTCGCTCGGTGGTTCAAATCAAATTATTCAATTCTGTATCCTTGCCGCCCCGGAAAGTGTCCGGAAACCTGGTCATTCGAACCACGGTGCCACGGTGGTAAGCTCCGCAAGGAATCGGATGGGTGAAGTGAAGTTCTGTTACCAGGCGTCCATTTCGCTTGTTAGTGTGGTCCTTGCTGGTTGGGAAGTAGCCTCCTCACGAATCAGGACAGCGACACAGCCATGCGGATTTCCGTTTATCGATCTCTGTCGAAAACCGGTCGTTTGGAGTTGGGGGAAGGCATGATTCCCGGTGAACTTCACATTCGCACTTTCGCTAAACACTGTCCCTTTCGAAAAGGACGCCCGAGCAGTATCATCTTTTTTGCAAATGTTACAAACGGACCACGGGAACCTTCTATTCCTGCATTTTATGCTGTCTTTTTGGGGTTTAGGTTTAGCTTTACCAATGCTTTCGGTCTTCGCTCTCCGTTCCCAACCCCCGTTTAGGACGGGCCAATCAAATGTGTGCAGTTATTTTTGGGACCAAACTGATTAGAATACGATATTTAGGGTTTATGTGGAGATGGTTCACGTGATTTTAACCGGCTGTTCATTCTGTCCCTTTTTATCGGTCACCCTGTCACCGATTCCGTCCCGAACCGGTCAAGGTTAAAATCTCTGCTAGAAGCGCAACCCCACGTATCGCTTCCTGCCCCGTCTAATCCCGTGCCATACCGCGCTGAGTGCTACTCAACGAGGATTATTCGGAATCCCACGGGAAAGTATTTTCATCCAGGTAAGTGAAAGAAAAATGCCAACAAATATTATAAATAGTTACCCGGAGGGATCCTTTCATATTCCTTTTTTTTGCGACTTTGTACGAGTTTGCCATTTTCATCATTTCATCGTTTTTCCTGGGTGTGGGAAGCAGTTTATAGGATAGCGGCAGTGATTTTGCACTTCCGCTGGATGTTAATTGGGATAGTTAATCCGTAAATATTCAATCAACCCGGCCCAATCCGTGGGCATTTGGGACCCGACAGCTTGATACTTAATTTCCGGTAAGAGATTAAACTATTCTAAGCTCTCGTTCTTTATTTTTTCCCTCTGCGGGCTTGGTACAGCCCAGCCGCACGCCACTAATCCCATTAAAACTACAATTTAACAGCAATCGAGATTCGGTTAACGCTCCATGTTCGTTGAACATAATTTTCTCCCATCGTGGAGGATTTGTTTTTGGCATACGAGTTTATGCTTTTCCATGCGTTAAACAGTGCACATAATAACGGATGGATGAGCGAATATGCGTCCGAACGTTGTTTGATGGCTAGCGGGCCATTCGAACGCGGTATTTACATTCGATTATGGATAGGCAAAATCAGCTAACGATGCGTTTGAGTATACAGAATGTTGACATTGTTTGCATACAATAATGTAATTCCCAACAGGCGCAATGCGCTGGACGAAGGGAAATTCGACGAATGTACCGACGAATTGTGCACAATTTTCAGCATGTGAGTGTTTTTAGAGCGATTTAAAGAGGGATATACCGCAATATTTGTGTTTGCTTATCTTTTAAATGAACTAAAATATTATACCTTACTTCAGTAAAGAGCATAACCAATATTCTAAATAGTTTACATGTTCTATAATTGATTATTCTATGTTACAATGTTTCTTTAATTATTATTAGTCCGTTATCTTTGAGTCTAATATAATTAAATACTTAAATTATTATGATTATTATTATTACAATTGTATATATTATAATTTTAAAAAAATGAACAAAAATGCTTGACAGTTCTATTGTTAAATAAGTGTTTGTTTGTACCTAGACAAGTGTGCATATTTAGCTTCTAGGGATTTTAGACACAGAGCAATTCAAACTGTTCTTCGCAACAGCAAAACGTATTCAAATTAATATACCTAATTTATTGCCTGCTTAAGATTCACCAAAAATGTTCAATCACTCCCGTGATGTTCTCCCGCCGTTCATCGGAAACATCAAAACGAAGTTTCAATTTCAAGCATCGCGTACGTATCGTACAACAATAGCCAATTACTTACAGAAGTACGCGCCAAATGATACCACAACGTGTGTGTGTGTGTGTGTGTGCCGTTGTTTTCTTCCTTTACCGTCTCAAATTTCCATCATATCATCCGAATGAGAAATATATCTACCATCCCGCCCAAAAAACAAATATGTGACCAAGAGCACGGATTCTGTTTGTTCATCGCCAGCAGCAAAAGCAGCAGAAACGAACGTTTAACGATTGTCCTTTTTCCCCCATCGTCCTCATCGTCTTCGTCTCGGCCTCGACTAAAGCTAACACACATCATGAAGCCCATCTCAGCGGAAAACGTTCAATGATGCGTAAAGAAATATGCGCACAATTTTATGCATCCTAAAGCATATTTTTCTTTCCGACCGTCCCCAAGCAAAGGAACGGAAGATGCTCTATGTTTCGGCAGCGAGTCAAATATCAAAATTCACTTCACTCGTTGCTAGCGTAACGCGCGGCGTAAGGTATGGATGTTTTTCGGTGGTTCGATGAAATATATGCACTATCGCACGAAAACGATCCTTACTAGCTTGTTTGTGAAATGTGCTCCCACACTGAAATGTGCGGCAATGATAGGGGGGGTGAAACGTGTGGTGTAGACAAGTGAAGAGTTCTTGAATTGTTCTCTCCAAGTCACGGGCGTTCACAATCGTCGTTCCTTTCGGTTGGGTTGAATTTATGAATTTCAATCTGGCTCCTAACGAAGCCTTTCACTCGAAAGCTCGATAAACGGAACTCCTTCGAGATGACAGGCTGTTTTTTTTTCTATATTTGGGCTACACCTAGTGCCACAGCAACGGATACACACAAGGTTCCTCGGTCGACAAGGGCTAGATCGCTAGTAGTGGCAACTAGCACTATAGCGCCCGTCAGAAGGCGTAGTTTCTGCCACGTTTTCATATCGTTCTGGGATCCATTTTCACCTCCCTTCCATCCCTGTTTCACGCAACTCCCCCCCCCCCCCCCCGAATCCGGGCTAGGAATAGCCTAAACCTTCCCGATTCCTTTTGCCCAAATTCCCACCGGAGGTTTGTTTGTCTGCTACTGCCGCTGCTGCTTACCGACCCGAACGCTTTCGCAAAGTCCTGCTCCAGCCCAAGACGATAAAACGCACATGATTTATGATGACGCCAACAGCAATGGCAGTGGCACTCCGGCCCGGAAGTGTGGCCCCGTGAGTGATATGGCAATGAAAATGCTGCAAAGCCCCGCAAACGTACACGTGAACCGAGAAGCGCCTGCACGCGTTCTTACACACTGTCATGTAGCAGTCGAGGCCAATTTTGGACGTAATCTCTCCAATCGGATCGTGATGAGCCCTTCGATTCTTTAGCCACCGGTACCGTTGCGTACCGTTTGCCGGAACAAGCCGGAAGGATGTATGAAATGGGAAATTTATTGAATTTCGATGAGCTATCCGTTCGCATCGGGCTCTTCAAAACCCGGGTGGCAAACCGTTTAAAATTGGCGAGTTCGCATTCAGTTGAGCTTTGAACCGAGCTTTACCTCTAAGCAGTGTCTTTGTGAGTGAAACAGAGAAAAAAAAACATTTCCATTTTCCATCCGGATTTGTTGAGAAAATGTCTCCAGAAACTAGATGCTGGATTTCCACACCAGAGGGTCTAACACACACTATTAAAGAAAAACAGTGTATGATAGCAGGGAAAGCTTCGTTTAGACAAAATTTACACAAAAAAAACGTGTCGCTCCCCTCACATTTGACTCAACGGTTGGATGAGCTTTGGTTTATTGGAATGACATTTCAATTAAAATGTTCCCGGAAGCGTTAAAACCGGCACCGTCACGTGATCCAGTTGATTTGGCGCTTATAAAAAAATTAACCACCCGTACGGTGTGTGATATAAAATTATGCTCATGATGTTTTGCATTAGGTATGTAAAAAAATATACATATTTAATAGTTAAATTCTTGTTCTTGTAAACTCTTTAGATTACTATCTCAGTTAAACAATTGATACTGTAACATTTAGAGGAAAATAAAGCAGCCTTATGTTAACATCTGAGAGATTATTTTACATTATGCTGCTTTTAAAATGTTAACACAGATGGTAGCGCTCTTGCCATGGCGCGCTCATCCCTTGTAACGATTGCAAGTAAGAATGTAACAAAACCCAAAGCTCAAAGAGAATCGTAATAATTTATGTGCCATTTGTAAAAATGTAATGCCGTACTGGTTCGGTTAGTATGAACGCTGATCTTCCCGGCTAAGTTATTGCCGGGCCTGCCGAAAATAGCTGGCATTCAGCTATTGAGCGGTTCGCGAAGGGATGAACCTTTTTTTTTTTGTCTTCATTGAGGCGGCGAAGGAAAGAATTAAAATAATCCTACTGCTTTCGGGACAAAAGTATACAGGAAAGTTCTGTTCTTTATATTCGTTTCTTAAGGACTCTCCTGAAAAAAAAACACCATAATTATATCCTAGGATTTTTTGAGAGTAATAGATTTGAATCACCAACTCGGTTTGTTATATTCTCACCGCCAAAGTGTGAAATCCGTTGCCCAGCAGAAACTGGCATAATTCGTGCTAATATTACGTTTAATATAAATAACCACCAACGCTATCATTATTCAAACCAGCCGTTACCCGATCCAGTGATCTTTTTAAAGATTTATGACGTTCCTTCGTTCCATCCATTGCGATTGCTACACTAGCGAAGTGAATTCCAGCAAAAGTCTCACAACCAACTGCTGGTTGGTTTTTGCTCGGATTTAAAGTTTCTGCGGGAAATGAGAAGGAAGTTTTGCTGTGAAAATCAAAAACTTCCTTCCGCATCCGTATGCGTTCCCCAATTCTCCTGCCATAAGCTACCGAAAGCAGACGGTAAAGTTTGTAGATCTTATTTTTGCTATTTCTCGTACATTCTCCTGCGTCCTGTCTTTTTTTCTTGTTCCTCGCTCATATCATAGCGCGGAATTTAGTCGACCAGAAGCTGTCCATTGTCGCACTGGGAACAATTTTATCTTTGTTTTGTTATTTTTGTAGGGAATTCCCTGCGTTTTTTTATCCTTCCCTGCTCGCGTCCAAGACCCTGCCCACATATCGGATGGCCATCTCGTGTCGTGATTGTGATGAATCAGAATGAACGAATCAGCGATGGAAAAAATCGGAAATAACAGTTTGCGACCACGGCACCGAAGAGGGTGGGCAAGTTTTTGGGATACGGGAGGAAAAGTCGTCAAAAGTTTGTTGATTGAAGCATAAAAGTTCGTCTCATCTAACTTCGCTGCACGGATGAAGTAATGGGCGGGGAGTCTACAGCGAGCCAGCAACCGTGGCCGGACCAGGACCGGAAGTTGTGCCGAAAATGCGACGAATCATCCGTCGTGTGCCGGGACCAAAGTGACCCAAAAACGAACACAAAACAGCACGGCTTCGATGCTCCAGAGGCAAACACGTGGTAATCGTGTGGTTTCGGAAGCGAAAATACTAACCTCAGTAGGAAGTGGCGTAAATCGTGGTCCCAAAGCAGGCAAAGCAAAGGATCTTCGCGAACCGTGAACCTGTCATCGGACAATCGCATTGCTTATTTAATTTTCCAAGTTTCTCTTGCGTCCTTGCCCGAGGAAAGTTGTGACACTTGTGTTAGTGCGTTTTTTTGCGTTGCTGTCTCGGGTGCTTTCAAGGACTGTGTCTCGCTTGTTCTTACTTAACGTCATCCTGTGTGATGATCCTTGTGTCCACTTTCCGGGGCAATGAATTAATCAAAATTAATTTGCTCTATTTATTTTCCCACCAGTAATGGTGGTGGAATAGGGAGTGAATTGGCAAGGGAAGTGTAGTTTGAAGTGATCAGCGTCACAAGAGGGATCAGAATTTCTTGCCCTTTGAAACAGCCCCACCAAGAAATCTTTTTCGTTCAACTAATTTCTATTCAATAGATATTGTAGCGAGGATGAAAATAATGTTGATAATTAAACATGAATATTTAAAGTTGGAGATATTTGATATTTCACAAGGATTTCATTAAATAAGATGATGTACTAAATTAACACGTAATAGATAAATACATCTCTATATTTGAACGAGTTGATATTCTTCAAAATATGTGCAGTTTCCCTAGTCTTGCGCTTCGAGGTTCTGTCTAATACAAATCAGGCTTCATCAAAACTATCTCTTCGTAGGTAACTAACAAAATTCCCACAAACTGGTCCATTTGAAAATGGACCCAAGAGATCAAGTTGTATTATAAACGACCTATTTCTGAATGTGCACTAAAATTTCTGAATATCCCTTAATTTATGCTTTCCATGCAGTTTAATATTTAAAAAAAATAACACAAAACAAGCGCTCAAGATCTTACTGCTCCACAAACAGTCTTGCTCACGTTGCTATGCTTATCTAACTCAAACTGCCAACAGCGAAACATCACTGAACTTTGCAAAAACGGTCAAAGTTCTGCGTCATCGGAAGAAACTGTTTCCATTTTCCCAATGCAACGTGACAAACCAATGACTGCAGTGTTGCGTCGTTTGAATTATAGACTAAAACTCTATGTCTTTTTCTTCCGTTTTGTGCGCCAACTGCACCACTAAAGTGTCCACGACTTGTTTCAGAATTGATTTCAAAAGTAAACAACAACAAACTTGGACTGGCTGGGGGTGGAAAATTTCACCTCCGTGTTGCTTCTTTCACCCCGGGGTTTCCACTGATTTGCGGCAAGTTTTGATGAGCTTCATTCTTTACTTTTAAACTGACAGTAAACAAACGAAGGGTTCAGTTGGTATTGGCATGTTGTTTCGTTTATTTTCTTTAAACACTATTTATTGAAGGGAGAGTAAAGCTATTGCTCAATCAATTGTACACTTTTTGCAATTCTGACTCGTCTGATTTTGTTTAGCTAGTTATAGTACTTTAAGTTTTTGGTGTGTCTTTTCTTATAATATGAATTTTACATAAAACTCGTCCTAATTTTCATAACTATATCTTAAACATGATTAGATTTACTCACAATGCTTTCCATTTTTGCATAACAACAACACTGCTAATCAGTTCCATTAGTCTGCTCACATCACATCTTATCAGCTCCGACCTTCACCTATGCTTTCAATCAACAAATCACGTGATGCAGACTAACTCGTCCAACCTTCTTCCCGCACAGGTCTGGGCGCAATTTGGTTGATTACACCAACAGGATGTTGGCATGAAACTTCGAATAGGCAATCGCGTCCGACACTGCATCCACTTGTCCATTTCACGCTTCAACACTTCACGCCAAATGTTCTGGCAGTAGTGCAGCGAGATTGCTGATCGGGAAATTCCAACATTAGCCACGATCAGCAGCACACCTATCCAAAACAACCGGTCCCAAGCACCGCGAATGCATCCATTACGCATTAATGCACCACTATCACAACGGATATTTCCACATCGCTGCATAGAAATCTCGATTAATACCAAACAGAAGGTAGCTACTTACTTTTTCCCTAACCTTCCCACGAACCGCCGCCTCCTCGCTTATACCTCCAAAACCCGCACCATCACACATGACGGCGCGCGTTAAACCGTGCGTTGCTATAAAACGCTCGTAAATAACTCAAAACCATTTAAAAGCCGTGCGCGAAATGTTAGCGCAATTTATGGTGGTAGGTGGTCGCATTTCGGATGGTTCCCTTTTTTTTGTTGCTTTGTTTTTGAGGCCAAGCACGTGACCACGGAACATTCCGGAAGTGGGTCGAAATTGGTCCGGTCCGACAGTCAGCCCGCATAATTCCCGCGATACAGACCTAACCAAATTCCGCTGGCCAGCCGGCTGTCGGTTAGCTTTCTAGGCACCGCGTCTGCCCCACACACAGCCACAAGCTACACCGGGCAAACACATACTCACAAATTATGCGAACCTTTTCCACTGGAGACTTATTTGGATGGTTTCAATTTGTACGCAAACGGTTTCGCCGCCACCACCCCCCGACGCTGCTCTAGATATTGTTTAATTAAAAGTATTTTATCGTCCGCTATTCGCGTCCCTTATATGTTCGGTTCGATGTCCAATGGAAGCATTTTGCGATGAAATTGGATACATTATCCGATACCCGTAAATACGGGGGCCTGCCTCATTTGCGGGATAATATGCGTGCGGGAGGAATTTTCATTTCCCAGCAATAGCGTGAAATTACGCAATAGCCAGAAAAGCATTTTCAGCTCGTATGTCCGAGCGATGGAACAAATTTGGAAATGAGTTTGCACCTGGGAAAGGAGTGACAAAATGGTGGCAAACGTTTCCCCCGGAATAGTGCGCCATATTCCGTTGGTTGGCCCTCTGTCGAGCTAATAGTTGTGGCGGTTTAAAATGGTTCACCTTTTCGGTGAACTATTGGCAGAAACGCATAACGCAATTAAACGAATGACGACGCTTGGGCATTGAACGTCTCTTGAGTGAAGTGAATTATATTCCATGTCGCGGGGTTGCTTCACATAAGTTGATTATAGTGAAATTAAATGCCGTTTTCATTTAACCACAAAGAGGTTGGTGTATTTAAAAAAAACGGAGCTTGATGATTGGTGATTTTCATTCGTATCGAATAGGGCTCGTTTGTGGTTGAAGATCAGATTCTTTTTTTTTAGTTTCAATATTCGTGCGGAGTGTTTCGTCCGTCGAATGGCCCGACGTTAATTGAAACAAAAACTGTTTAAAAAGACGTGTTCAAAAAGTTCAATTTTTCAATATTATTAAATAATCCCCTATATAAGTCAACTATAATCTAATAATAAAACAATGATAACGGAACAAAAAATTGCAAAAAATAAATTGCACCAAATTCACGTTATTCCGTGCTCAAGAATCATAAATTCAATAATAAATAATCGTTTAAAGTAATTCGTACAGTGCTGCAGAGGTTTTCTGTCCTTGTATGAGTAGTTTATTCAAAGTCGCTTTAATATTTTAATTTTTTATAACATGTAGAACTTCTGAGTGAGGAATTTATATTTATGAGTAAAAAAAAAACCTGTTTATCACTCTCCACTCCTAGTACGAAATGGCATCCTTAAAACGCACACATACACTAACAGTATCGCTGCGCAAATGATGCGATCTACTTTTATGCTTGCTCCATTAATCATTCCATTCAGCGCTGGAAACGCAGTGGTTCATCTACAAACTCCAAGGTCCACTAGAGTGTACACTACTACGTAGTTCGGAGAGATGATGATTTTAAATAAAAAAGGAAACAGACACTCCCTCCCATCCATTCATATTCCATCAGGCAGGCAGGCAGGCCAAATCGCAGGCCAATGAAACAACTCTATTGCGTCAATCCACATCCTACGCGTCTGTGAGTTTGTGTCCGTGTGTTGGCCGGTATCATTCCGAAAAATTGTTTGCCAAACAATTTCGCAACCCGGCCAAACATGCAGGCGCCATAGCTATCAACCGCTCTCGCCACAGTCGTGCGAATGCAAATTCACTCCGTCCGCTCCGCCGCTCGCTGTCCGCCGCTCGCCATTCGATCGATTAGTCACTTGCAGGGACCGTGATTGATTTCGAAGGGCAACATCGACAATAAACAGTCCTATCTTTCGATGGCTTCGCAATGCGAATCGTTCGGGCAGTGTCAATGTCAATGCCAATCGCTCAAGCTCAATCACACACATCGATTGTTATGAGACCGAGGATCGATGGGCTGCTGATCGATCGTGGTCTACCACCGGTGTATCCGGTCGCATCATCGACCGTACACCAAACCATTGGGTTTTGGCGCCTGGTAGCTGAATTTAAATTGTTTTGTTTTGTTTTTGATCAATACCAATCGGGCGGAGGGAGGAGAGAACAAACCCCGTCTATGGTGGAGCACAGTGTGTGATCATGAAGAATTGGTTAGCGAAGATGAGATGTTATTGAGCAAATCAAAACATTGCATTGCCTGTCGAGCCTCCCCGTTGCTCTGCAGGGCATGTAGTTCTACGAAGATTTTAGTAATTCGCTAGGGATATTATTAGAATTTCAAGATCGGTTTTCTATACATTAAGGTGATCTTATTATCTTAAATCGAAGTCAAATTGGAAGTTTGAAAGAAAAATTTACCTCCACTTAACCGTTTGTTCGTGAATATTGCGTTTGGAAACTGGTCAAAAATTCCAGTACTCTTAAGACAAGAATATACTTTAAGACATCTAAATCTAAATCTGGTAGCGAAATAACATTCTCTTCTTTATCTGATATATTAAGATTTGTACATCTTGTGACTCCTTTATTTCTGTTAAACCTTATCAATCAAACCCACTGAAAACTGTAATTTTCCTGCGATTTTGTACCATCTGTCGCTAGCTTTGAGAGCATATATCTGTCTATTCGTAATAAAAATCAAACGTAGCTGTTCCACGACCAATGGGGATGAAATCAAAAAGTTCATATGCTCACACAAAAGAATTTCCCTAAGCGGTGCATATCAGATATCTCATCTGTTTGCCTAATGAAAAATCATTTCACACGTTGCCAATGTCCGGCAGCAGATGGTGAGCGATCACACATTCACCTGAAACCATCGAACATCCCTTCCTTCCTACATCGAGCGCTGCCTTTTGATCCTTACCTTTTGCCAACGGACATAAAAAAATTGATCTCGAAACTACGTTCTACGTTTCGTGTTGAAACAAGGTCAAACATGGTTTTGGGTTCCAGCGCATCAAACAGCGAAACAACCGAACTACAGCAAAGTCACGTTTCTCCCGTTCGTTTCGCGAACGCTGCATGTCGTCTTAGTGGCTCGTTCCGATCGATTTTCTATCCCATATCACTATTTGTTTCCATCGTTTCAGCCCTCCGGACCGCAGACGGTAGACTTTGAC
The DNA here is from genome assembly GCF_943734725.1 of Anopheles marshallii. NCBI lineage: Eukaryota > Metazoa > Arthropoda > Insecta > Diptera > Culicidae > Anopheles > Anopheles marshallii. The sequence continues at coordinate 79,501,420 of NC_071327.1, forward strand.
TTCGGCTCTAATTGATCCTATTAACCTCATCGAGATTCGCACTTCGCAATGCCCGCGAAACAACGTCATCGAGGCATCGAAAAACTCCAACGTCGTACGGTGTGATGCTTCGAAATAGGCAATGCGTAACTGTAGGTAAGGTTTGATCCGACACGAAACTCAGGTTTTGTGTGAAACAATCAAACTTCTTTATTGGCCATAACGTGAGTTCGTGCCAGGTTTTGTGCCGTGGGATTCTGTTTCGTCCGCACTGAAATTGATCTCGCACACGAACCAACGGCAATATATCGCTTTGGATAGGTTCTGCAGCGAATTCTTTGCATGCCATGAATCTGAAGTAGCAAGTACTCAAGTGCTAAGGTCCGTACTTAAATTCACACACAATGTTTCACCAATCGGTACGGAAGCGGCAAATACCTTCGTGTATTTAATCCCTGTCCCCAATCCTAACACCATATGGAAATGAGTTTTCTTGAGCTCAACCATCAAGCTGAAATTCACAGCAAAAAAGCATCCCTGTTGCACACTGTTTGACTCGCTTTGTCCCGAACCCAACAAATGAAATGTGACAAACTAAATTGGATTATACGTCTTTCAAAGATTTCGTCAAATCACTTTCCACACAATGTGCCGCAAGCAAACACAATCGAAGCGGGAGAAGATCCGGACTGGTACCGGAGTGGCTTTAATGGTAATGCATGTTTTAATGAGTTTGATTGCTTGATGCTTCGCACCGTACTAGGGCCGTGCCGTTTGATTGTAGCGTAATCCTTTTAGATCCTTTTGCCGCTCGATCAACATTAGCTAACGGGCTGGGAATGGCTGAAGCAGTTTATGATACCTTACCGACGAGAAGAAAGAGTCGCGTGTATGCGTGTGTGTGGTGCGGTTTGGTACGGTGCAGAGTTTTAATGAGACACCGAGTAGTAAAAAGGTATAAAGATGCACCATTAACACTTCTTGTCATGCTGGCAGTTTGTGATTCCTGCCGAACCCTAAGGAAATTGAAAAGGGGAGCAGGCTTTTTGGATAAAAGTTTAAATGTTTGCCTAATGAGTATGCAAGTAAGATTTTCATCAGAGGTAAATCCACTTTACCGATGGTTTTGTAATAACAATTACTCTATTACTAGCAGAGGAATCTTCTCCATTCGTAATATCACTACGCAAACTACCTGGTCAGAGGAGGCCTCGAGCAGCACGGCGTCCTGGGGACCAGAAATACCTATAGAACCTGCCCCGACTACCAAGCCCTAAGAGGCCCCAACTCCGTTCTAAGGACTTCTAAGTAGCTTGATCCTCTACTGCTTGTGGCAACAAGTATTCAAAACATTTGGAGTCCCAGAACTCGCAAATTCCTCTGAGAATAAGGATTTTTTAAAAAAAATGGCGAAAATCTTGCGATAAACAGAAACATTTTCAGAAGAATTTTGGGTTTCCGTACTTGAGAAAGTAGAATAATGGAGGCTTTGCCAGAATGCCATAGTGCCTTAACTGTTGTGCTGTGAGTAAGATTTCTGCGGACTTTGGTTCATGCAATTAGAATGCCATTTAGACCATCCTCACGAACAGAAGAACCTGAAGAAGAGCGCTCTACATGTTTTTAGATGGAGTGAAGGTGTTGATAAATCCAGAAAAACCAGAAAGGCTGAACATTATAAAAAAAATATTATAAAGCGTTATTTTTGATGTTTCTTTTTTTCGTAAATAAATCACTACTTCCAATCACTATGCTAATTATAATTTCCGCGTAAATCTTACCGATGTGTTTTATTAACGAACAATAATTAAATCAATCCATACGCTAACAGAAACATTAAAAACACTTTTCTATTGCGATTGATAAAAAAGGTGTTAATTGAAATTAAACATGGAAACCAACAAGCATAACAAGTTGAATAGAATTTTATCCCCCAACATCTATTGTACGGCGTTTAATGGATGTTCCAATTTGCATACATAGTTCTCCCCGCTAATGCAGCGCCAAACAAACAGGAACACCATTGGATATTGTTGTCACGGTGGGACATGTTTATCCGCAATTAAAAGCCACAGAATAGGCACGGCCAGGGGCCTATTCCGTCAGTCATTGAGGTACACTGTTCCAATACCAACTCCACCAGACATTAACACCATAAATCAGCGCTGTTTGAAGAGTTGATCCGGTTTCTCGACGTTCTTTGTTTTACACCTCACAGGTATTTAATCAATTAAATTTTCATAAAAATAAAGGACAATGGCTGTGAAAACAATCGATAACATTGTTTTCAGAACTCGCCCCCAAAAACCAAATGCCATCGGGGCATGTTTGGCGGATGCACTTTTTCCACTTTGATCTTAGCCTTCAGAGCCGTGAAATGCTTCATGTTTGGCGCGGCGTTTGCTAATCTAAATTCTGTTTGTAATTAAAATTTCATTATTTATTGGCGGTTAAAAAGTCGTTGCCAAATAGACCCACCAGCTTGTTATCAACATTCGGTGTGAAATTTAAATTGCACAATGTATTTACGGTTCTACAATTTGTTGTCTACAACACAATGCATCGTTATGCACACGCATACTGCATTACTGCCGCCTGCTCTGCGTCCTGAGGGGAGTAATTACCGTCGCTTTGTATTTTTTTATCGTAATTTATTACCACCCGGCCAGTGCATGGAAGATTCCATTAGCATGAAACAAAAGACACCATTTCTGGAGGCTCCGGTGTCAAGGCACGCACTGATAAGTGGAATTTCGGTGCGTGCCAAATGATTGCAGCACGGTGCGTATAAATAAAGTAACAGAAAACCGAACAAAAACAAACATCACACACCGTAAAGAACTTCAATAAATGATAAACAAACTGGATCGAAAGCGTGGTGGCACACAATAGGTTGGTGGCTGCACTTGTGCCGCTATTTGATGGTATAATTTATCAATTACCATACGTCAAATAGCACTCGATTCGTGGCTCGCTTCAGACACACACTTCTTGCCCTGATGCCCGTGAAGCACGGGTTCTGTATCTGCTCCAAGCGCTGCAGTGAAATAAAGCGGGAGCCAGAACAAGAAAACAACAACGATAAAATAATTCAAACTTTCCTTTTGCACGCCAAAAAACCGGTATAATAAATGTTATTATGTGAGATAAATTTAATTAATACTCTAATTAATTGCAAATACGCACAGCCACACACGGCACTGTACGATCGCAGAAATGCAGGCCCGCTTCATCATTTATGCCATTTGCACAGTGAAGCCCCAACGCAACGGATGCTTGGGATCGGTCGAATGGGTCCAACGGTGCACAGTGGTGCCTCAACCTGGAGCCGAGCGTCAATTCTCTGGTGGAAGGATGATTCGCACACCGTGCGAAACAGGACACATCCATATCGGCTTAAAACCAAAGCGAATTTCCCCCCTCTCTTATTTTCAACCTGCCAGTGCTACCGGGCACGTACCACGTGACTGTCTTCCCAGTGGGGTCTTTAACACGCCTCGCATTGGGGCCCGATGGGACCGGACCAAACCCTCGGCTCGAACCTCGCATGCAAATGTGTGCATGTGTGTGTGCGTGCGTGTACGGCAAATGCCCACCGAACCGAACACTCCGGCCTGGGTCAAGTCAATCAGTTTTCCATTACGCGTGCGGAGTGCGGGCTGGTCAAATTAATAAACCATCCCGACCAGTTGCCAATCCTTCGGCGTACACGCGAATTCCGTGTGCATCGGGGAATGCCCACAAAAATCGTCCATTATTTATGATGATGTTCCTTTCCGGGCGGGCTCGGTTGGCAAACAGTGGACAGTGCCGTGTTTCCGGATTGCAACAGATGCAGCCCACGATGCGTGCAATTAAAAGCCGACCACATTCCGGTCACAGCCATTCCATGTCACGTACGAAAGGATCGAAGATACGTAGCTGAGCAGGAAATTGTGAATTGTTGAACCATGAGCACCAACCGTTCGTTTTCGGTTCCGATGACCCGAAGGCCAATGTTTGCGAAATCCGTTACGAGGGGGGAATTTGTTCCGTTTGGCACTGTTTGGACATGTTTCCGGTTCAATGACTATCCTGGTTGGTCCTATAAATGATTTTAATTTCCACCTTTCTTGAACGTGTACCAAATTTTGATGCTTTTTGAAGGAGCATAGCAGCTTTTGCTTTATTGGGATTTGATCTGTTACAGAAGCAACATTTAATAAATCATCCCACGACTTGGATTAGACATAGACTTTTGACTAAGCCAAAAAAAAACTGGCTATGCTCTTCTTCGCCTTTCACTGGGTAAAAAATGTCCCTTGAACGACTCAGTTACATGGTTAGGTTGATCGTCATTTTCAATATGCCTACAGGGAACTTGCAGGTAAAAACTCCAATCTCTCGACAGATTTTACTTTACTTGACTAAACCAAAGGACTCGTTGTGCTCCTCTAAGCCTTACTAACTGAATGACTCACTGACAAATCAAAGTTTGCATCTTTAAAGCACGAAGAATGGCTTTGCAATGTGTCGGACTAAATTCTTTCGCCTTGCAAAATCCCTTCCCCGACTGAAATCTAGTTTGTGAAAGTGCGTGGTAAATTAATGGTGTATATATTTTTATCTTTTTGAAAAAAACAATCCTCGCACGGGTGACGAACGAAAAACTGAAAATGTTCCGTGAGCAATGCCCCACGAACGCATAAACTAACGACGGTCGGTTTTGCCAGTGCCTCGCTTGCCAGCGAACAGATGTTTCGGCTTAAGATCCGGTATATGTCGATCGGCTTCACCCTTGCGGGACATCTTCGTAACACGCTTCGCAATGTCGTGTTTCGCCATGACCTTCGCCTTCGCTTTAAGCTGTAACAGAATAATGTGACGATGAAAAGATTTGTTACCTTCAAAACGCCTTCCTCACGGCAATCAGCTCATACTTACCATAACATTTTTGATGCCCAGCTCGTTGCGTGGCGTTTTCCGTTTGATTGGCAGCCCGGTCGCCTTGCAGATCGCACGCGATTCATGATCCTTCTTCGGTGTTTTCGGTCCCCCAATCGCCGGTATAACGCTGCGCTTGATGCTGACCTGGCTCTTGGCAAAGTTCGTTTTCTCCGTGCCAGACATGTCGAGACCGAGATTTTCCATCGTCTGTCGCAGATCGTCCGCTTTGCGCGAGCGTACCATCGACTGTTTGTGTCGGGGCATAATCGGACGACCGCTCTTCTGCGCCAGCTTGCGGCTATCCTTGAGCTGGAAGCGTCGCAGCCGGATCTGTTTAGCCATCTCGCGAATTTCGAGCAACGTTTCGTCCAGGTTGAGCGGTGGTGGTTCGTAGAAGCCAGAATCCATCCGCAAACCTTCCTCGCGTTCGAGCTCCTCCAGCTTCTCGAAGATGTCCGCATCGATGTAGTCCGCAATGTTGACTCCGTTCAGGAACTCCGGTATGACGTCGTAACGCTCCTCCTCCGGTATGGTGGTGTAGTTCTTCTTCAGATCCAGCGTGTACTCGTCGCCCATCTCCTGTTCGATTTCCTTCTCCAGCTTGCGCTGCCGTTTGGCAATCTTTTCCGCGTTGGCGGCCCGCGCTGCAAGTACAGCCTCCGGAATGAAAGCGGGACGCTCCTTTTCGTCACGCTTTTCCGGCATGGCCACGTGCAGTCGGTTCAATATACCGTCCAGCTTCTTCGTCTTAAGCTTCTGATCCACACGGTACCCGAGAAGCCGCTCGCACGCTTCCAACTTCACCTCCATCACGCCCTCCTCTGTGGCAGTGGACATCTCCAGAATGGGAATCACCTCCCGATCCTCCGACAGAGTTTCAATGACCTGCTGCTTTTCTGGCGCCAGCTCACTGAACTTCAGCACGTCCGTCTTGTTCAGTACCAGCACGAGCGGTTTGTTGGCGAACAACGGCTTGATACTGTCGAACAGTTTAGCCTGCTCTTCGATCGAATGTCCGCACTGTTCCGACACGTCCATCACGTACATGATGCAGGCGCGCAGATGTGCCATCGCCGTAATGGCTTGCATCTCAATCACGTTCCGTTCCTCCAGCGGATGATCAAGGATACCGGGCGTATCGATCACTTGCCAGCGCAGATACTTGTAGTCCATGTGACCCACGTACAAGCTTTTCGTGGTGAAAGCGTACGGCTGTACATCCACATCAGCCCGCGTCACCTTGTTCAGGAAACTGGATTTGCCAACGTTCGGGAACCCACACACAATGATGGTACGCGTGTACGGATCGATCGACGGCAAACGGGATAGATGCTGCCGAACTTCCTCCAGGTACGTCAAGTTCGATGCCTGACGCTTCATGATCGTGGCCATTCGACCCAAAGCGGCCTTCTTGAGTTGTTTGCATCGATACAACGAATCACCGAACTTCAACAGACGCACGTAATCCTTTGCAACGCTGCAAAATGACAAAGAGAACTCAATTTCACCACATTGCAGCAAACCCAAACATCGTTCCCTGGTACTTACGTATCAATCAGATGTCTAGCCGTGTTTAGCTGTCCCAGTGCAAGCTTGTAGTGATCCTTGTCGTACAGTACATTCATCAAATCCGCATAGAACGGATGCACATCGTCCAGCTTCGGAAAGTCCTGGATGATTTGGGTCAGCCGGTCGTGGAAGTTCTGCTGTGTGTACTTCACCTTGCGCATGTAGAACGCACGGATGCGGCTGATTTTGTAGTGCTTGTGTACAACGGTTGGCGTCTTCCGCTGGGTCTTCGATAGCATAATATCGATGAAGGCCTAAAACAAACACCGCATCAAAAAGGACAACGATATGATAAGCATTCCACCACTAGGAAACACAGGACCCCGGTACGGCACCACGTAAACAAAGGCCTTTTTCACATCCGAAACACTTCGACTGCGTACGTACCTTGGCGGGCGGCACCACCATGATCTTTTTGAAGTTGTACAGACTCATTTTGATGAGTTTGTGGCTGTAATTTTTCACAAATAATGGAAAAATTCAGCTACGCACTACCCGACACCGACAAAACACGCGGTCTCGGAATGAAAAGAACTTTGACAGTTGGCAGTAGAGCGAGAGAGCCAGAGAGCAGGACAGAAAACTACATACAGTGGCGGACTGAAAAATGCCCTAGCGTATCCATTTCTTTATTTACGGGAAAATCTTAACAATAAAGAACCACAACAGGCTTGACAAACAGCGACAACGAATAATTTTATTTATTCCCAATACTTTTCATCGCTGTAATGCAAAAACACCACCTGAATTCCAGGACAGAAAAAATATGTTTCTACCGTGTTGCAAATCACTGTAGACGTTTCCCGAACGACAGCCGAAGTGATTCGAAATTGACGTTCGAATTTCGGATTTTAGCTTTCGAACTTGATGGTTCCAACATCGAACAAACATTTTCGAACATTCGAATCTATTTTGAACCGACCGTTTCAATGCACCGTCATTTCAATGATATTTTAAATATTTAACCCTAGTATGATAAAAGCCACACCCAAATTACCAAAAACAACGTTCATCCAAAAACTCATCTTTTCTTTCCATGACACGTAAAAATCGTCTCATTGTTTTTCGTTTGTTATATTCACATTTTATTTTAGTTCTATCATCTAACCCTTGTGCTTACTAGTTCGTTTCAGTACGTTCGATACGGGATTCGTTCGCCGCAGTTACGTTAAATGAATTCCATTCTACGGTTTCATTTAGCTAAATGTGTATAAAATTATAAACTTCCCTAACTGCAACGACCCCAGCTTCCTAGTAATGGATTGATTTAGTATTGGGCATTGCCAACACCTTCTCTTACGCTATGCACGACACAACCGCAATACGAGAGAACATTTCTACAGGATCAGGAACAGGATTCGGGGTGGAAACAAACACATTGGGTACGATTAAATAAATATAAAAGTATTAAAATTAGCGATACTTTTTACAGTGCATTTCAAAGTTGGCAGTTTGAGCGGAAGGCATTTGTACGGCCACCAACCGTCCGTGATGACATTATGGTGGACACTACGTCGGACACTGGGAACGCGGGGAGTACTGAAATGTTTCAATCATATTGCAATTGTGCGCTTGCTTCGCTCGCTCTTCATCTTCCTGTTACAACAATTAGAAAGTGATGTGAAAGGACTGGTGGACGTATCAGTTACAGAGATTAAATTAGAAGGGCGAGGAGAGTAAATATTAAACTAGACAAGTCTATCAGCGGTACCCATCACCTGACTTAGATCCGGAAAGTGAGCGATATTGTAAGCGAAATGTTTAGGAGTTCGATCGCGCAAGAGATCACCGATCGATTCGTGCTACGAAGTAACAAATGAAGGATTGCTCCATACATGCCTAGCATTCTGCACTAAGTATTCTAGTAAAACGAGGAGTTAGTTGTGCTTTCCAGAGACCCCTGCCGGGACGAATCTTTGACTGCTCGTCCCCGCAAACCCATGATCTCTGCGATATTAGCAAAGCAATCTTTTGAACTGAACGCGGTCCCGTGTGGAGATTGCTTCGGTAATACCTTACTACTACTGTTCATTTCGTGTAAGTCTAATTGTTCTACCCTAACTCGCTAGTGCCGCCCCGCATTTCGTCTCCTAAAGCTATAACGCGCATTGACGTGTCGTGAATTGTGTGTACCTTTTACTAAAGGTTAGGTTATGTTCCGTGCAAGAATTGTCTCGCACGTCGTTCGAAGGTAGCGTTCGTTCGTCGGAAGAAAAACACTGCCGCTACAACATCCAAAAGGCATCACAGTGATGGTGAACACGAAGCCGGATACCCGGTAATGGTGTCCGCCCCGTTTTACTTCGAGTCGGGAAAGGATTAGCTGCTATGCGAGAAGGCGGTGTTTGTGTAGGGGCCACTGTAGATGGAGCTGCCTGAGTTGGACACGGACTTGCTGCTGCGACGGGCAACGATGCACATCACGGCGAGGACGACCGCCAGCATCAGACAGAGACCGGCAATGGCTATGGCAACGGCGAAACTACGCTGGGACACACAGATGGCATCGTCCGGTGTCTGAAATGGCAAGGAAATGGAATTCGTCATTAGTAAGGAGTTCCGAAACACACCCTGCATTCGCTGCGTTTCTTACCTTCTCCTTGAACACCGAATCGGCATCATCACTGAGCACTTCAGCGTTCTCGTTGACATGAAGTCCGGAGAAGACTTCGATCGTGGCCGGTTGCCCTTCCTCATCTGTCTGGCGCTTGGTACGCCGATTCTTGTTGGAGCAGGTCGGTGTCTGCAAAACAAAAACGGAACATTAGGGCAAAGTTCTCGCACATGGCCATTTTATCACGCTGATCCTCACCTTATGACAGTCCGGATCCTTCAGTGCGCACAGTTTCACATTGCATTGGTAGTACACCGACGACGTGTAAGGGAACTTGTGCGCTGGGAACGTGACCGTTGCTTTGCTCCGGTCCGCAGTGTACTCGAACGGGCCGAGAATTTCGCTGTCCAGCGGACAACCCTCGTCGTTGATCAGCTTCTGCTCGCCCCAGCCGAGGCCATCACGCACCAAACAATCGGTGACATGCAGCCCGTACTCTTCCTGCTTATCGATGTTGATCACCAGCGTAAGCGGATCGCCTATTTTCACGTTCTCCGCCAGCTTCTCGCCGGTGAAAATCTTCATATGACAGCCAGGCATCGGTTTTACTTCCTGCTCGTCCTCCATTACTGCCTGATCGTCCTTGCTGCTGCTGCTGCTGCTGCTGTCCATCGAGCGACCATGCTCCCGTCGATCGGTTCCGGCCCCTTCAGCACTGGTCAGTGCCAGCGGTCGGCTGTCCGCGGACGGTTTGTGGCGAAACGAGACGTTCTTCAAGGCCGCCTCACGGCTCTTGTACCGACAGCGTACGTGATAGCCCCGCCCCAGATCAGTGACCAGCTTGAGATGAGGCTGCAGAACGATCGTGTTGAAGAACTCGATACCACCGTCATCCTGTGTGTGTGCGAGAGAGTGAGTGCGAAAAAGTGAAAACCCGCAATGTAATCTAGTAATAGCATTGCAATCTAGTGTAGTCGTTAAAGGGTCGAGCTCGGTGTTCAATTGCGATCGAAACATAACTCCCGTGGAGTACTCCAATGACCGTAGGACCGTGGCAAGGTAGTTGTCCGACAGTAGGTATAATCGAAAAGGCACTGCACACTTATAGACCGCCGTAATGAGCTACTGTAATTCGGTAATGAAGGTATTCACCTTTCCTTCGTCTCCACCATTCTATTCCGGGCCGTGATCGAACCTTTTGGGGTGGAAATTCTTCATTCTCCTACCGTGGAATCTTAATCAAGCACCTCCAAGCGCCACTCGCGCAACCTAGGCTCGGGTGAGTCGTGAGCAACACTTTAATTAGCACTATTGCGGAAAGTGCGCCCGCTTCAAAGTCCGATGTGAAAGATGCAAAAAAAAAAAACCGATGGCTTCGAAAACAAATCACCTTGCCATGTTCCACCCAAGCTCGGGCTTAAGGAGGGTGTTTGGGTTTTGTTTTAATGAACCTTCTCCCAGCGCCATCCCGTCGCTATTTCCTCCAAAACATTTAACGCAAGAGAAGGAATTGCGAAGCAACTGCAATTTTCTCCTACTGTGCGGTAGCATGATTACGATACTTAACCACTGGCTTAAGATTCGAAGTAGGCGATGTTTTGGGAAATTTTGGAACCATTTCGAGGAGATAGAATCTCTTCATACATAACATTCCATGATAATTCCACCCTACAATCAACTAACTGCACAGTTAGCAATCAACTTCGTCTGCTCTGGTACGATCGAGTTCATGACCTGCAAGACTCCGTATTTAAATATTCCAGTGTTCCTAACCACAACCTTCTGGTCTAACTGTACCCTCAGTCAGTCACATGAAACGATTCGGCTCCAAATTTCTGCAACCTGCCAGAATGACAGCTTGACCACCATGTGAACGAATTCAGCTCCAGATCCAACACCTTTCGGTTCTATTCTTTCACCTTCGTCTCTGCCTACTGCACAACCGTGTGTGCTCTCGATCGGCTTATAAACGGTTCTTTTGATTCGTTTTCAATTAGATACTACCTCTGGTGCTCGCCTTTCCGTGAAGAACAAAATGTTTCATCTCCCCAAAACGTTTAAAGTCAATTTTTCATCGCCCATCGCCTTGCCGCCAATCTGCTGGAACTTGGGTTCCGATGTTCAGCGCCAAACTTAAGTGATACCACACCGTTTCTGGGTAAGGTGTATGTATTTTTTCTATTTTGCTTAGCCGACTGAAGAAATTCGATCAAACCAACCACTGCCCTGGGCCGCAGGGAGGTGTTTCAGGTGTGAGAAATCACGTTCGGCGAAATTAATTTACAAATCTGATGACTCATTGGCTCCAGATTCGAAGCATTGGGTACGGCCGGTCAGCAGCACTGGCAGATACGGACAAGATTTGATCACGTTACGGTTACGTTGTCTCTTCGGCGGGAAGGTATCGACGCAATGGGAAAGATATTCGGAGAGACCACCGTAGAGCCGTTACGCCCGGTCAAGCACACTTGGGACCTGGGGAGAAGAGTTGATGAAAGTTGGACGGCTCGGAATCAAATTTGAGGTAGCGGAATTCCAGCACACTGAAAACATTAATAGATTGTGCCTTAGGTACATGATACATGTCCAGGGAGAAATGTATTCGCTATCCAATCAAAAAGTCCTCTACCGGTTGACAGAACAATGGAGAGAACAGTACACGACTTCCGGATGTCAGATGGCGGGAACTCTTACAGCAGATTAAACCCTGCTTTACCGTTTCGAGCAGTACACAGAGTTCTCAAGCTCATCTCGTTCCTCCTCACCTTGGCCTTTCCAGCCTACGGCGCATTACGTTACTCCACCAAACTGAGGCATAGAAGAAGACGAACTTTCAGTAATAATTATCTGATAGGTGACTTCCGTGCTGCCGACGAGACCCGTCCCGGTCCCACGCAACCGAACCTAAGTCATCATCATCATGAAAACCCCCAAGGCTCTCAGCTCGGCTCGTATCGAGAGGCCGCCAAATTGTATTGTTTCATTTCGTTCTTCGGTGTGCCACGCGTGCATCTACTAAATCACTTTTTAATTGTGTCCATTCATGCGATAAGCGCGGCTGGGGTACGTTTGGATGAGACATTAGAAACACCCCGGCTGACATTCCTCGCGCGGAAGCAATACTGTGGTGCCATTTTGCCAAGCTACCCACCATGTCATAGAAACTGAATGTGCAATGTGGAAACTTTGGCGAACCAAACAAGCCAATAAATCAATAACTTCAAAATTAATAACGTACTTAATCCTTCAAACAAAAAGCACTAGATTTATACTCCACTGCCCACTATTATGACAGCAAAATTAATGTACAACGCTTTGACGGTTTCAATTGCTGCTTATTTACAGCAACAAACCTGATTATCGGCCCAGATGTGATTGTGTTATAAGTTTATCGACATTAGGCGGATGAGAGCAACAATCGACTTTACACGGGCATGCATCTTGGTGCAAATTGTTACCCAATATCACGAAAGCATCCACCTTAACAGCGGTATCAATATGCATGCACTTTCCGTGATTACAGTGCTTTCCGTTTCGGAAGCATTCAGGTTTGGACATTATTCAATCTTGGCTTCCCCGTAACGCAATCGCTAGACCCCGGGGACTCAGCCAACCATTACCAGAGAAAGTTTGCCTCCACCAACCCTCCAGTCCATGTTTGATAATCGACACGCTAGGTCGTGCGTCCAATGCCAGTTTGCATGATCCACAAAAGGCGCAAAACTGCCGACTCCTCCGCGTGCAGGAGCCATTCACCAAAAAAAAAAACAGCGAACGAATGGTTTCGATCCGATTGATCTAGCCATCCGTAAACGAGCGGTGATTCAACACTTCCGTTCCTTTTCGGTCGAGTGATAGATCATCTATCAGCATTGGACATGCGAGGCACCTCGGAATATCCGATTAGTCCGATATGAAGTGGTACGTATACGAGCCGTTGATGGATGAAATTGGTGATTCAAGGTCACCATCGACGATTTTGGCCAGTGTGAAATGGATTGCTACTTTCTCCTGGTGGTGGTCACCATGGTTACTTCGGCTGGGAAGAAAGCCGCGCGAAAAAACAACCGTTACACACACCATGCTGACCCTCTTTCGGGACGACCGACCGGGAGGGCTTTACACAGCCTTCTAGGCCAACGCAAAGCAAAAGAAACTAAACGTACTCAAACGCACACCCGTGGAACGATCGCGAGCTAAGACAAACCGCTGGTAGAAAGTACACTAGCGTTCCCGGGAATCAACTTCTAACAACTACTGCCGCAAGCCTCCGAGCATGGTTGAAAAATTGAGGTTAGTTCGGTCGATATCGGAGGCGCTTTTCCGTGCTGTTGGGTCATGGCCTCGTTTAAGCGGTGCGATTTGTAGAATATTTTCCCAGCTCCAATATCCCGAAATCGATCCACATCGAAAAGCGTCTTTGAATGCACTACTCCCGTGTAAAGCCCGGAGCTGACATTGCGCTGGTGTGTGTGTGTGTGTTCCCGTCCCGGGAGCGGCTGCATATGTGCCACTTTACGCTGGAAGTTCCCCATTTGTTCCAGATTACTGACGGCAAACGAGGTTGTTAGAAACGATCGGCGCGTTGATCGTGCCATGGCAACCATGTTGCTCTCTGGCTGTGAAAGGTATTCATGACGACGGAAGTCAATCTACCATAGCTGCCGGGTTACTAGGGTGTGAGTCTGACGAGAATTCAAGAACTCGGCACAATCTTATGTTGAGCAACGTTGGAAGCAGAGCACTCGTGGGACATGCATTGTTAAGAAAATGAGGTCACCACTGCTACCACCATCTCCACCAAACTTAACCAACCCCAAACGGGGCGACTGCACCGTTAAATACCTCCCTGGACTTCCCGTCGTTTGTCCGCTGAGCCGCTGCGGCTTTTCGGTGCCCCGGTGGTCATTTGGTGACAAGAAAGCAAGTAAGCGCACACACGTATCACATATCTTCAACAACCCCTACCGTTTACAGTTATTTCTTTTGCCCTTAGGTCCTTCACATCGGGGCACACCGACGGACGACCCTGTCCCAAAGAGCTCACACAGCAGATTGTATCGAGCACGATTGGGTCTCCGCGAAGTGTCCCGCTGTCTGGGCCGATGGGAACGTTTAGTCAAATTATGCAACCCATTAAGAAGGTAATGTGTGTTGGTTTACTTCTAGGGCACAGTGGTGAAGCAGGACTGCTCTCAGACATCGGAACGGGATGCCCACTTCACAGTGGGCGAGTCGTCACGAGGGTCCGGGGACCAAGCCGAAAGCACGCAATTATCACAATTACACGGTTGCGTAAGTCAAACACAGGAAGTTTTCGGTGATCTTGTGCGCATTCCAATATCTGACCAGCTCTGAGGTGTCTGTATTTCTTTCCTTCTTTTTTTTTGCAACACCGTAACCTCCTGCTTCCTGCACTCCTAGCACTGGGTCAAGTTCCTCAGCGGCGTACCACCGTCCCGATACCGTTAGTTGCCGGGGTTGATTTTTATTATTTTCCCCGGGCACTCACTCCCAGCTTCGAACATTGCCTGGCTATACACGAGCCACTTGGCTGACCTAAGAGAGCGCACTCTTCAGAGATTCGTGTTCCTCGAGCTCATAAATATTGACGAAAACATGACAGCGGCTCGCAACAGCACGCTCGTCATCCCACGGTTCCATCTTTACCGACCGTTTACGGCCTTTCCATCCGCTTGGTGTAGCCTCACCGTGCTGCTGCTCACCGGAACTTCCGCGATGTGACGTGCGCTGTAGGCCCGAATGCTTCCAAAATGGGCAACGGGAAGACGATGGGCCAAACGACGGCTCAGACAACGACGACGACTTCTCGTTCCCGTTGTGTGACCCTTTTTCTTGTTTACGCTATGCCCATTCCCTAAAGCATTAAACATTTCATTTCCGTCATTTCCGTGTGACATGCGGACTGTTCCACAGCAGTACGAAAGGAACCCCAATGTAGAAAAGGGCTCTTCCTTTGTCTTGGAGTTCATTGAAGGTGAAGAACTGACTTACAATTTATATGAGGCTCATATTTAAGTTGTAAAGATAAGAAATTCTTGAGATTTATGTCAAGAATATCACCGTCGTTCTACAAATCACAATAAAGCTCTCGAGAGGAACGTGCGAAATAGGAAAATAAGCTCCCAGCTCCATAGACATTCCTTGGCCCAATGATAAATTACGCAATTTCGGGATCAATATTTCCTGTATTACCATTACAGTTATGTTGAGTTGTTTCCAAACACACTAAGCTAGCAACAAAAATACCTCTTCTGCATCTAATCGCTGCGTTCATTTGCTTTCCCTCGTTACCCTCGTTCTACACAAGCTCAGAGCAATGCCGGAACGAGCGGCAAAAGGTCGTTGTAGCATAAGCGCATAACGCAACAGCGGAACATAATAATAAAATTGTTTGTTTTGATGCTAGTGATAATTGAAAAATTAATAAGATCGTCCAATCATTACGTAGAACGAGCTTTCTTTCTTCGCCCCCCTCAGGGTTGTACCGCCACCGGCCAATGATTGCATGCCCCGTTGCGGAGAGCTCCAAAGGGATGAGGGAATAAACGGCTTAACTTCCCTGTATCTGAGTGTGTGTTTTTTTTCTTCTAGTTCAAGTCGAACGGCGGATTCACTGTTAACGATTTCCTGCTCACAAACACGCGAATTAAATGTAACGTTCGTGTGAATTTTTTGGTCAGACTTTTTTTAGTTTCATTCGGTCGATTGTAAGAAGCCGGTCCCGGGTGTACTATATCTTATTCTTTGAGACCTATGACGTGCCATAACGCGAAAAGGAACAGCTGTTACTGTTACCGGCCTTAACTTCACGAGTAAATTTCCCGCCCATGCGCCTACTCCAACAGGGGATGGTAATTTTTCTTCAATTATCTATCCCGATCTTGCTTTCCGATCCCAACCCTGTACGGTGCGCATTGACTGCCACAATCGGTACCGTATCCAGTCGCGACTGTCATGCAACATTGTGGCACAAAAGCCTGTGTTCACCCCTCGGGGGCTAATGTTCGGCCTCTTTTCTAACCTCGTTTCACACAGGCGGAAGTAACGAATCCGATTGCAAATCTCCCCGGGAAGACCCGGGAACGACGGTGCGCACCCATGTCCCCATTTCTTTACTGCTGTGGCCTTACTAACATCAACCACACCGTGATAAAATAGTGGGAGCGGATAGTGTCCCATTTCCATTCATTTCTTCCTTGCTTTATTTTCTTCAGCCGGAGTAATTTCGAACCAAATCGCGGAAAATGATCCACACTAAAGCCCATCTAACGGTGATCGGGGTTGGGAAGGGTGGGGTTGTGGAATGGTAAAGGAGAAGAATGGAATCGACAACCATCCTCGGCCATATAAGACCAATTTTCCGACCCACTTACGAGCGTTTAACGATTCCAGGCGAATCGGGACGGATGGGAAACCATCAAGCAGTAGAGCGAGAGAAAAAAAATACAAAAAACAAACGGTAGCAAGCGACGAACCTCGCCACAAGCCGACCTGGAACCGTTCGTTTTTTGATAAAGATCTTGGTTTAAAAAATTGGCATCACCTTCCATTCTTCTACTGCTCCGCACCGCGCGAACCGTTGTGAAAAATGTGGTGTAGAACTATTAGCGACAGCTAGCCAAAAACGCTAAAAAATAGATTAAACCCCAGCCGGTGATCCCATTCTTGTAAGGTTTGTATGCTTTGGGAAACATCATGGGTGTTAATAACAAACGTTCTCCTCCCATCGTTTTATAGAGCAACAGCAGCAACAACAAATAATCAACGATGACAGGAAAATTCCCACAGCTGAAGTGCTCGTAACGCGCAAAATAGAATGAATCGTTCCAACGGGTTCCAACGGCAGGAAACCCTGAATGGAGTGATTAATTGTGAATAAGCTACGGCGCAGTCTAGGCTAGACCTTCCAAGGGTGAGTTTTGGAGGAAAATATCTTCTAAATTGAGTCACTCGACAAGCTTCCCACCCAGCGGTTCACAGTTGAAGTTATTACATTATTGCATTATGCATTCATTTCGTGCCCGAGCACATTTCCAAAAAAACACCGACCCAGAACAATGTAGGTTGCGATTGTCACGGCCAAAGAATTGAGAGATCGAAATGAAAGGCAGAATTAGATTTAGTTTCTTTCTTTTTCTCTCTCTCTACTTCTTTTGGCACTGGTTAGTTATGTTAAAATGTTGCTCTAGTTTTGCTGCTTTTATCCATTTTGTTAGTTTTTGGGAATGTGTTAATAGTTCGCATTAATTTGGACGTATTGTTCTGGGGTTCCTTTTTCTTCGGAGGACAAATTTGGAAATGGACGACGATGGGTCGTTTACTTTATGAGCATTATGATAAGTTTTGCTGTGGAACTAATCGAAGAATTAAAGAACCGTTTATTGAAACAATCTTAATTTGCATTTCATTTGATCTTCATCGATATTGTGATCGCTATGATGCTAATATTTCGTACATTCGCAGGTTGAATGTTTGGTTTTGAAAGCTTTTGTTTATGATTCCAAAACAGAAGAGCTCCACGGGAAGAATGGAACCAGTTCTAGCAGCTTTGGTTTCCAATGAAACGAGTCCAACTTTGTACCAATAATTCACCAACGATCATTTTCGATCGTCTAATTATTTCCATTGCTTATATCATAGCGGGTTCAATTTCACAAAACAATGCAAGCAACAACCCTCTTGAAAACATTTAATAAACGCGATCGATTTATTGTTCGTCAATCTCATCCTCATCACGATC
This sequence comes from Anopheles marshallii, assembly GCF_943734725.1. Taxonomy (NCBI): domain Eukaryota; kingdom Metazoa; phylum Arthropoda; class Insecta; order Diptera; family Culicidae; genus Anopheles; species Anopheles marshallii. The sequence continues at coordinate 79,519,212 of NC_071327.1, forward strand.
GGTGGTTTGGTGACGTAACGAAAATCGCGCCTCGTTTTCGCCCTTTATATAAAAAGCGCCGGATGTCCGAAAGGGGTGAAAGGTGTACCAACTGGTCGGTGAGATGCCTTCGGGTGATTCAAGAAATCGATAAACAATTCATATTTTGCGCCGTATCGGAAAACAAAACTTTCCAGCCTCGGTTAACGAATCGGAACATCCATCTTGCGCAACCAAGTTTATGATTTACGTGTGCGCCGGGCTGTTTTTGGCTAGCGAACGGGCATGTCGTGCCATGTTCGGGTGGTGGTTCATATTTAATTCAGCAGCATTTTGGTTGCTACGCTACTTCTGCAGAGTGAAGGAAGGAAATCCGAGATCCAATTCGAACGAATGTCATTTTTGAGCATCGAGTTCGCTGCTCGAAATGTCAGCCTCAATCAATGAGGTCTGGACAGCTGCTGGTAAGCATACACACTCCAAGACGCGCTCACCAAATGGCAACATCGGGGTGAAACTGGTTCGCAAAATGCGAAAATACCAACCGGGTGATTAAATAAAGGTTCAACCTGGGGCTGGCCATAGTCGCACATACAGTCACAAACAGCTTGCTGTGGAGCGAACGGCATTCAATAGGTTGTCCGGGTGGTCATTTGCTCGTCGAATCGAGAGGATTAATCATGGCTTAAAAAAACATTTCTTGAGATTCTTATTTTATCATACTTTTTTTCGCTATTCTTTTAACAGAAAATGGGGAGCGTACATACAATCGAAAACTACCCTTGTGCACCATTGTCATCTGGGCCTTACGCGCCGCGGGCCCACATGGTTTTGTGTTCGCGTTTGTGCTTTCGTATGTGTGCGTACCGACAATCGTTCGAAACGGCCGCCAACCGAACAACCTTGAGGACGATTACGCTGTGGCGCCTTTTAGGAGCGAACACACAGATCAACCCCGTTCGCGTAGCCGCCGCTGTACAGGCGTTATGAAATCCGGCTGTGGACCTCGACTCGCTTCCTATTTTGGAGTGGAGCAAGTTACGGCGGAGAACAGCAAATGGAAAATAGCGACAGGAAAGGACAGAGAAGAAACAACCAACACGGGTTTTGCTTAACGTCCAAGCCTCGTACAACACCCTTCGCGCTGATCAGATCTTCTGGTCGGCGAACCGTTCCGAGGATAAACTCATTACCATCTGGGTAAGAAGGTGGTAAGATGACGATTGGCATTGGCACCGCACAACAAACCAACCGAGAGCGTTTTAATTTTAACTACGGCAGCATCCAACGTTTTGGCACGGGATGAAGGGAAACGGGAAATGGCACCGGCCCATCCACTCATTGAACGGCGACTCATTTGCATTTTTGACCATCTTTTCGCGTGTGGTGTGCGTGAATTATGCATACCTTGCTGGTGGTACGGTCCAGCTGTTTACACAAACAACGCTGCAAACCGCCGATCGTTAACTGATGATCGGTCCGTTCCTTGAGATGTAATAAGAACCCCCACGTAAGGGTGTGGGGGTGCGTGTTTTGTAATGTACGAAGTAGTATTCCGTCATTGTTTTATGGTGGAAATGAGGTGTTAAGGTTTTTATCGTGGAAGTTCTAAGACATTGAGATCATTACACAAGACTATACCATGAGCGAAAGATCATCTCTGACAGATGCAGTAGAATTGAATATAAAAAGCGTGTAGCGTGCAGACCTGCTTCTCTGTTTCTTTTGCTTTGCTTCCTGCTAGCTCACCACAAATCGAGGCTCAGCTTTAAGTTTTTAGAAATGAATTAAACAAAATTGATTCAAACTTCAACACGCCTCTACCACCAAAACGATGCCAACGCAGTAGCAGAGAAGAAACAGAAGTGTAAGCTTGGATAGTGACGATCAGGATGTGAAGGTGCGTGCGCGCGTAGAATTAATGAAGGAAATCATCGGACCAACCAACGCAGCTCGAATGGCCCAAGAATGAGCAATACACACAGTGCGGTTCCGTCAAGGTACACAGTATTTTTGTACGTATGACGCGATCGTGTACTTCGTGGCCATATGCTTAACCGTATGTCATCCGATGCGATCGTCATTGGATCGTTTAAACCGATTACACATAGTGCCAAAGAAAGAAATCGTTAAATAAAAGAAGATATGGCGCACAAAAAATGCACCTTTATAAGGAAATACTTCGTCATTCAGTCATATTTCGCTTCAAACACTCTAAATGGAGTCATATATCAGCGATCGTCTCGTTGCAGAAAACAGGCCTTGTAGTTTAAATTGCCTCATAAAAAAAAGATTCCATAAAACCGTACTAAAACATCCTTCTAACGATCGTCCAAAAATCGCCACCACCGAAGATCGCTAAGTGTGGTTCTTTTTCCCCCCCAATATTTTGGTGCCCCACAACTCACAACTCCAAAATAAACCAATCGATGATTTACAACACAATGACTTGCGGACGGGGTATGTGTGTGTGTGTGTGGATCGAATTCCCTCTGGTTATTTTAAGGAAACAGGAAGTCTTCTCTAGTGGGTGTTTGATGTGCGTTTTTTCCCTTCTACTGTCAATTAATGTTGTTTCTGTTTTTTTTTTCGTTTACGTTCCTCAGGAAGTGAAGCACCTCGCGGATCGTCTACGCTTCGATGGAGGCGGTGTACATGAAAACCAGCGCGCGAGGTGCTATTATACCTTAAACGTACCTTTTTGACGTAGGTTCAAACTCGATCACACTCGTACGCGGAAGAACTTTGGTAGGATGATTTTTTTTTTTGGGGTACTGCCTTCAAACGACTCTACGGAGAACAAGCGACGAACCTCTGTTCTATGTTGTTGATGTCACCACGTTCTCGAAGCAGTAGCACACTTTACTGGAATTTATTATTGTGAGTATTGTGATTGAATCAGTCACTTTAATGCCGTTGCAAGCATATCGGGGCCACGGATTTAAGCAAATCCCGTTCTAACAGCTGACTTCCATTTTTAACCGCTTCGGAACCGCCTTTTCCATGTATAATCGTACGCATCCACCGCTTCGACAGTACAAACGGATGGCAGACGATCTGTAACCCGTGTGTAAGGCACACACCTACGGCCCATCCGATGAGGATAGATGGTTATGTGGAGCATTGCAAACCGGTACCGCATGTACCACCTGTTACCACTTGAAGCTATGCGCATATGTATGAAAACACGAGCACATTAGAATGGATTCATAACGAATTAGGCAAACAGTGCTATCGTACGATTCAGTGCATTTGTACGAACTGTTTTCTAGTGTAACACAAACCCAGCATGGTGGTAAAGACTATCAAATTCATCTGAAATATTATAACACCTTTACACCATTAAAAGGCTTGCTGTGAGTGCTTTTTGTTGCTTGCCACAACAACATTCCATTAGACGACATATGTATGTGAGTACGAAGAAAAATCTTTTCCTAAAACCTGTGACATTCTTCAGCACAATACTCGACAAGAAATAGTATCAAAACCAGCTGCAATCGATGATGGTGCTGGTATGCAGTGGTAAAACTTGTTTCCCGATCACTTACCACAACACGGTTCTGCTGTCATTTCATTCCCTCCACCATTTAAAAAGGGCAGAAAATAGAAATCAAACCATTTGCCAATCGGGAAAAATGTGCCCAGTACAGTCTGTAACCTGATACAGTTCCATCGTCAACCAAGAATAGCCGCATGTTTCCATTGTGCCTGTATTCCCGTGTCTATTTTCACTCCACAACCGCAAAACGTGTCATGGTGTGGAAGTTTATTTGTATTTTTTATCCACACCGCACCTCCAATAAGTCAACCAGGCCACGACACGTTTATCCCATTCCAAATACTACTCAAGGGCATCATCATCATCATCATCTCCATCACGAAGGGTGGACTGGCTGTGTTGTTATCATTCCACGGCGACACATTTATTCTGTGATGGATGCGCCGATTTGCATATTCAACACTGGCATTGACATCGTACCACGCGCATCTTTAAACGTCCCGCTGGAGACGATAGGATGCGAGCCCTAAGCGTTGTGCAATCTATCATGGTTGGCGAATAAAATTTAACCACGCATACAACGAAACCGCCTGCTGTGACCTCCATCGACGCTAATGCCATTAATATCCGGGACCACTGTTTGACGCAAGCCACCTACACGACGTGTCAGCAAGATCGGCTTATGATGTCAATCTGCTAGTATGGTAAAGTGCAAAAGTCCGGACTGGTGCGGGAAAGGTCCTTCTGTACATTCTTTCCATTCGATTAGAACCTCAACGCCTCGTCGAAAATCCTATTCCAACCCGTCAACGTGTGTAGGCAGACACTCTATTCCAAATATGATCTACACCCACCGAAGCCGAACAAGAACTCGTTCTTTTTGTTCCGCAAGGTTCTTCACACTTCTCTTCACTTACCGTCTCGATCGGCATCGTATTGCAGCTCTTCAGTGGCAGCTTGTATCGTAGCGGTCCTTCCTGCTCGTGGTACTCGGTAAGGCAGGTCGAATTTTTTGCCAATCCCTTCGGATACACCATCCCGCTGAACTGTCCGTTCAGGTTGGCCGGTGCATCCTTGATGGTGATCAGCATCGAACCCGATTGGCATTGTATCCGCACGGTCGGTTCCTTGGTGAATATCGTCGCCGAGCCTGGAATGGGGAAAAAACAGATGGGTCTCAGTTTGCTTTTGGGGTGCGCCGGCATGCCATTGAACTTTCTGTCAACCCACGGTTATTCCTCCCGCCCCCAAGCGGGAATTAGCACGGAGAACGTAAGCTGCTCATGACGCGCTCGTGACGACATTAATCTTGCCCGAAGCTATCGACCACATTGGCGACATGGTGTATTGGGGGGTTCGTCGCTTCGAGCAAATCTTTCGTTTCGACCAAAGGGTTCGTCGCCTGTAAGCAAGTCTTTTACAACGCAACGCTCGCACTGGTCAGTTCGAAATGCGACACGGATGAATTTCATTATTCTGAGCTCTCTCCGGGCACGCTTACGAAAAAAAACACTAGCAAACACAGCCACATCAAACGTACCAGCTCGGTTCTCGCTATCCTGTTCTCGCCGTGCGCGTCCCATGAGCGGAGCATCGTTTGTGGCTTTATTGCTCCCATTTATTTTAATGTCCAAGCTGTTATTGTACCCCTACGGTGGCTGGGTTCGTTCAATATCGAACGCCCGGTGAAAAGCTTCTTTCATGGTGCGAGCGAAATCCCCCAGCAATCGGAGGATGGCGACGCGATTATGTTCCCCAACACTCCACAAGTCTTGATCGCAAAACGGACGGACAGCCCAATGGTGGAACGAATTGAAGAAAACGTACGGTCCGAATGGTATGTGAGCTTCTGCACATGGACATTCTCGGCTGGCCGTCATGCAGCCGGGTTTAATAATACACCCCTTAAACGGTTGTACGGCCAAAGACAAGAGAGATATATCACACACGGGGTCCGCGCCACTGTGCCACTGTCGTTGACCGGTTCGGGCAAAGTTCAATGAACGTTCTACACGAATATTGAATTACTTTACCCAATGGCACTCACGTGCACGTGTGTGTAAGTGAGCAGTTTGTTCACTTTCATCTCACACTTGGCTGTGCTGTTGCTCACCCAGCAGAGCAGCTTGGGCTTGGGCACGATAGAAGTTCCTTGTTCCTGAACTCCTTCCCTCATTAAACGACCATTTTGCCAAGGTTTGTTTTAGAACGAATAACACCTAAAAAGGGAGAAGTATCTGCATTTGCCAGCATGTAAGAAAGGTCGGTTTCTGCCAGATTTACGATCCCACTGCACAGTGCAGTTCCACATGCCTAGAACGGAATCTGATCATTATTTCTCGTCGTGTTGTTGGTTTTTTTTACCTTTCGCAACGGTTGCCAGTTGGATAGATTTACGCATTTAATTAGCGCTTTGTGCAAAAAAGAAGAAAAAAAAACACGAAATGACCCATCGTTACGGGATGGTGCTATCTTGTGAAAATGTTTCTGTTGCAATTACGATTGCATTCCACCGGTGCCTATAATTGCGGTCTTGCGGGAGGATCATAGGTAGTCAGTGAGTATGCATATGAAGGTATGGTTGCATACGGGGGGATGTGCAAAAAAAAGAATTATCTCCGGCATGGAGATAATCATGACATAATCGCATCGCTAGGGATAAATTTACATGCCACGGCTAAGTATCTCCACAGCTTCACGAACAAGATTTAGTTCCGTTCGTTAAGCATAAATCAATGATGTGATAAGCTACGATATTTTACAAGAATCACCTCAAACTGAACCGTTTTACAACCTCACTTCTCACGGATCGTTTTACGACCTGCGCGACTAACGGTGGTTTCTGTTGTGCTTTTTTTTGCGCCTCTGCATCTTCCTTTGCCATTGACCGCAAAGCAAGGTATATTATGATCCACTCCATGTTTTGTGTGGAAAATGCACTCACGAACAAAAAAAAAGAAAATCCACCCCGACGCACAGTAACGACACGCACTTACCTAGAACGCTAAATGGAAATGCTCGCCGTAAGTAATTTGCAATCGCTTTCACCTGAGCCCTGTTTGGCTGTGCGTACGCATTAAACGATCCCGGCCCATCTCTTAGGAAAGTGTCTATGGTTTCGGAAAAAATTACCTCAATTGCGGCTCAAACCACTGCCCAACAAGAAATGCCCGCCCATTCTTCGTACCCACCCAAAGCCACCGAGGGGAAAGGAAGAATCTTCTTCACGAGTTCTTCCTCAGTTCTAGCATCCGGCTAACAGGGCAACTCCCGGTCCAACCGGGAAGTCCGATCCGGCAAAGGCTTCGTGTAATGGATCGTTAAAAGTGGAAGCTATTTTGAATGAAGCCGCTGCAAAGCATTTAGCACCAAAGTGGAAAGAATATTGATTTATGTTATAAAGGTGGGTTGAGGTGAATTGCGCAGAGATGAACCGGCAACGGGAATCGGTTTTGGGAGTTTCCTAACGGTAGTGCAGCGCGCTGGGATGCTTTTCATAGGCACCGTCAAGTGGAGAAAAGAGTGAGAAAAGTCTCACCTTTTTTTTGCCTGCTTAGCCACACTGCAATTTCTGCAGCTGTTAATGGGGCGGCGGTTCTTATACGATGCAACACCTTCAAACTGTTTCCATTCCATACCATCAAAAGAAAAAGAAGGTATTTTCGTCTATAAAAAAACACAGATAACTGCTCTCACGCTAAGTGATTGTGTATGTATGTTGGAAAATATTTACTTCCCGTCCAGTGAAATGCACATACCCACACGCTCTTAGAAAAAGTTCAATGTTTGGTCCCCGTCTTTACACGTTACTTAATGATGACAATTTTCACCGATTCGTTCACTTCGGATGCAATTACATCACAAGCATTTGTCACATGTACTACGCACACTCGGCAGACTTCCTTTTACAAACCCAGAAGCAAGAAACTAAAAAAAACTTTTTGTTTAGGAAGCAAGAAACTAAAAGTCAAACTTTCAGCTGATGTTCATCACCCTCTCCGAATCGGACCTCTGCAAACAATTACAGCATACTTACGCTTCATGGATGGAATCTGCGCGCCATGTGTGAAAGTTGTTATTGTCTGTGGAGAGAAAGAAAGTAAAACGGTTGTGTTAGAGTGGAGTGCAGCAAAACGATACGTGTATTGTGGCAGAAATTGCAAATAGATAAATGTTGTCGTAAGAGCGCGCAAAAAAAACACGCACCACAATGGGTGCTGTGGAAACGTCCCCCAAACTGGTCCGGGGTCTCGGACACGAGCAAATGTTGCTAAGGTGCGAGGTGAAGATAAGATATACTAACGTTGGTTAAGACAGCGGGTACAGCGACATAAATTTTTCTCTCCACATTTGACACGTTCAGCGTGGAAGATGGGAAAGCCTCCCGCCGAAACGGCACGGCAGGGATCGAGCCTCTTCCATTTTGAATATGGTTATAAATTTGCCTACCGTCCGCAGCATGGTTCGCCCGTGAGGTGAAGGGGCCGTTTGCGTTTTTTCCTGAGTTTTTGTTGGAGTTCGCTGTCAACAGATTTAATTTGTGCTGGGAGGTTGTCTTGGAAATTATGAGACACCTCACAGCTAACGCTCGTCGTCCATCTCCAACAGAGCAGACCGCTCTAACGTCCAGCATAACAACTAAACGAGAATAATGCTACTGCTCTATTGGTTGTGGGGTGGTAATACATTTTTTTTTGTTTTCGAAAGTAGAAAAACAACTTCTTGTCTTGCCGTACGCCTTGGAAGGAAAAGGGCACACGCCACCGTAAGTGAACGTGGTACCAACCAAGCGAACAAAAAAACCGATCGAACAGACGATCGTCCAACAAGACGCCGGAGTGTAAGCTTTTCTGGACATGCCCGACAGTGCACACGGCAATCTACACGGCAAACATCGGGGCGGTTTGTCGTGCTCTTTTACGGAGTTCTTAAGGCCTGCACGGTCCCTTCCCCCTTTGGGGGGTGCTACGAGCACCCAGACACAAGCGATACTTATCGGTCTTGAAGTTCACGACGTCGTTCAGCTAACGCCCGTGCTAGGGCATCGTGTTTTCAGCGAAACAGGACACCGCTGTTTCCAATCCCTCCCCCTATCGGGGTGGACGAGAAATAGACACAAAGTGAGTCAGTGCTCAAGAAATAGCACCGAAACCCGGACGTAATCGCTGTGCGCCTTCAACTTTGTTGGGTGTACTTTGAGCAAAATGTGCTCGGAAAGAAAACCACACAAAGGCAGGCCGTGACGACAGGCACCAATCGGGGGAAACTTATCGTATGTGAGTGGCGTTTTTCACTCCGATGTGTCAAAGTACCAAAGCAAAGGTCCCCACCACCCACAGAAGGTTGCAGCTAACGGTTTCTACCGCTTCTTTGCACCCGCATCGCTCAACATGCGCCCAAGGTTCTGGGTCAGCCATCGATGGGCGTGGAGTTCCGAGCCGTGGTCACCGTCTTTCTGCAGGACCAACGTACAACTCCTCGGTACGGACCAAATCGAACGCACCGTCGTCCCAAATGCAACGATCACGACTTCTCGCTCGGGAATGAGGTAAATTAAAATAATAACAATAATAACAAGAATGATGGAGTGGTACTGTGGAAAGATAAATTGTTGGAAGCGCTGGTCCCAATTGTCTCGTGCAGAATGCGTCAGCACCCGAGAACGCTCTTTGGTATGGAGCGATACACCAATTGGAGTTCTAGCGACAGCCCACGACAGCCAGACGCGATCACGCGATCTTCATTTGCACCGTATTATAAGTGACCTCTTCACACGCGGACGTCGCCGATAAAGGTCACACGGGGTTTGGCGGTTTCAAAAGCCCTGCAACAGGTCCATTCGACCGCGCCATCCTGCAAACACCATCATTGTTTGTGGCGTAAACGGTAAAAATTACGACAATCTCCTAATTGCACTTCCCGGTGTGCTTGCAACGCATATGACGTGTTGGCGGTTGAGAATCCTCACGGCCTCTTGTTGGACGAATCTTACTCTTGCGAAGAACGCAATGCTCCAACGCCGGAGAACAGTTAGAATAATGAACACATACATGACTCATCAAATTTTTGCAACCTTCCCCCCATTCGCTGGACAATGGCCAATTGAGGTGGAGAAGCATATGCACGCTCGCGTTGTGTGTGTGTGTTAGTGTGCGGTGAAGACCCGTGGTCAAAGATGGGAGGAAAATGTTCGCTTCGCTCAATTCTTGAAGATCATCTTCTGCTGCACAGTAACAATAGCCAACTGGGGAAGTCACGTGGGCAAATGATGAAAAGCAGCACCCAATAGGGCCAAGCCCGATGAGCTCAACCCTGCTCGTCAATGTACAGGCGGCAGACGAAGGCCAGCTGTTCACTTACGTAATGTAACAATGTAGCCAATTTGCATCAACGCCACGCACCACGCTACCACCACGCCGAGTGGGTAACGGGCCTGATCTGCCTGCACACACGCCCGTCTACAAAGTGTCCCTTCAGGGAGGCGCCCCATTCCATGGCCTCTTTGATATCACCACCCTGTTTGCTGCACTCATTCTAGTAAATGAAGTGCTAGTGCTAATGCAGACGGACACTAACGCTTCCGCTCGAGAAGACAGAGAGAGAGGAAGGGAGCAACACTGGGAACTCATTACACCGCATGCCGTGCTCGACTGGCAGGTGAAAACTTCCCATCGTGCGCATACAATTACTGTCGGCACTCCGATCAAGAAGGCCAGCACTGAGTTCGGTTTAGTTTTGAGTAGGATATCTTTTGCTGGCAACCTGAGCTTTGTTGGTGCAAACAGAACACAATTTAAAGTTGGCCGATTCTCCGCCGGTATTCCGGTTGTCAGAATAAATTTGTGGAAACGGATAGCTTAATAGCTTGGAGTATAAATACCTTGGTTCCCTAATCAGAATACTGATAAGAGATAATTTTAAGACACTCCAGGTCCCTAGAAGGCACCGGCAAGCTGATTGGAATTCTTGAGCACAATCTTCTGACAAGCTCCCGTCCAAACTCACCAAACATTCCGTGCCGTGTTGATAAACATCGCGGGCTCCGGATTGTTTTGCAAAACCATCGGTCAAATGCTTCTGTCAAACGGTGTCGGTCCGTGGAATGAAAGATGCCCAAAACCACCAACCACATGACATCGCGTCACGGCGCAGTGCTTAATCTTTCCATCACATCCATCCCATGGGGCCATTAACACACGCTCCATGACAACGTCATGTTGCCCTACTTTCGAACAGGTTACTCCACGCGTGTTTGTGTGTTCTCCCGTTCGAACTGCCGAATTCTTCCCGCACTGTACGGTGTAGGATTCTGTTTCTGCAACGTAATCACCATTTGGGCGGCAGACTCAGCCGATTTGTGTGCTCAGAGGATGGAGGGAGCTCATGTGTAGCGGGACGCCTACGAGAAACTGAACTCGACGCGATGTAGCCTTGCCCTTGCGCGTTGGAACGCGTTGGATATTTGCCCGTATTATTTACATATCAAGACGTCACCATGCTCTGCGTAGTAAGCAGGAAGCAGCATTCTAACAACATTCACCACGAACCGTTGGAAAGCGTGCCGGAACATCCTCGCTGAACGGCATTCCAGTCGAACCAGATTGAAGTCTCCTGCGACAGTTCTGACAAGTGACGATCAGCTCTGGGTTCGCTTCGTTCGTGATGCAACGGTTTGATGAATCGCCTTGAGACATAGCAGGAGGGTTCGGTGCAGCTTCTGCGGGGTCTTCGTTTTGCCAAAACGACCACCCTTACCGGCCACTGTTGGGTGCCACTGCTCTTTCACCGAGTCGCAAACGAGTTCCCAATCACCACCGCTACCGACAAACGGCCGCCTGATTGGGTACCCAACTGCCAACTATTAACCGGCTCGGGCTGTGGACGTACGGATTGATCATTATCATCGATGCGAATGCTCGCGTTAAGGCTGGTCGTTGCAGGCCGGGTGATTGGAAGCGACCAGCCACTGGCTGCGGTACGTAGTCGTCCCTTTTGCGGATGCTTATCTCGATCGCGCTTTGCAACGGGACAACTTTTGTACCGCCGTTGTGTACTGTTACCGAGACATCCATGGGTGGCGTCTAGGGCCGTCGAGCTTGACTTTAATTGACGTTCCAGCTAGACGATCGATTCGGTTTGGACACGCAACAGGAAATTAAAATTACACACACACACTCCGTCTCAAAAGATGGTCACTGAGGGGAGTAATAAAAGATGAGCGCTTGCTCTCAGCATGCAACGAGTGAAGTTTGATGAATTTCAAAATATGGGCCAACGGCACTTTAACGGCAACAGCTTCCTCGAAGCAAATCGATTCGATCGGTCCAGTTTTCACTTACCAAAATGTATAGTATCGTGCTAACTATCGAGTGTTTCTCCATGTTGATTTCATTGAGGTGTCTGCAAGAAGAAAAAGGGAAAGAAAACAAGGAATCCAACATTAGAAATAAATCAAAAAACAGTGTTTGAACTGTGAGTGTGTTTAGGAAATGCATTTAATAGGAAATGAAGTTAGTGCAATGAAAGCGAAGCGAGAGAAAGCCGGATTGTGCTATGGAATTAAATTTGCCGAAAGGAAAGAAAAAGTCGATCATTTCCTTATTTTAAACAAGAGCTAGCAAATTTCGATCGTGTTCAGATGTGGAATAACCTTATAAATATGTAAACATTTCCAGCACGGAACATCAGCGGAATCGTCTTAAACATTTTTTTGTTAATCATTTAATTTTTGACTCTCGATCGAAAGTTTTTCGAATCGATCTTCTTAATTTCCTTCTCGACCAAATGAAAAAAAGGTATCTGCCTTTTGAACCTGTTTTCGAAGTGAGAAGCATATAAAATATCTCGATTTTAAGCAGATGCTACAGAATGTGACTAAATTTGATTGCTTTTTAAGGCAGAACGATCAATTCGGTGCACAAACCAACAAATGGCGATGGAATGAGGGAAACTTTTGCTACATCATCCCATCGCCGTATTTCATTCGTTTCGATCCATCGGGAACTGGTTTTTGTGGCCACATTTCATTGCGCTCTGTGTGTTTTGTGGCTGCGAAACGACATCTTTGCCACACGATGAGATCATCGGAAATTTCACCGATTCAAAGTTGTCATGATTGCGAAAGCCGACTCGTGTTGCGCATGATAAAACGCGCATAAGAAAATGTGTGTTGTCATCGGTTCATACCAACGAGGCGGAAATGATTTCGTCGAAGACGAGAGGCGGATAACGTTTTTCTTGCTGCGCCCGTACCGAACCGGTGCACATTCGGAACGGAACCGGTTCGATTCGGAATCGGAACCGGCACCCGGCAGTCAACAGCACCCCTGCCAGCTTGTGCTACATTCGGAAGTAGGAAATAGGAAACGCATTTCTTTCCACTTTGGATGGTGTTGCCCATTTTCCCAGCCTCCGTACCCGGAGCCCACCTATGAGGAAAAGGAATAATCGGCATACGGTGCTCCATCCATAAGGTGTGGAACATGTGGAAGCGCAGTTTGTTTTCCATTATGTTTCCGTTTTTTTCCACATTTCGTAAACAACATTTGCTTGCCTTTCTGCTTTTTCGCTAGCATCTCCCGCGGATGAAATTTATGCAAAAGCACATCACCCACTACCAAATGGAGGAAGCCTTCACCACTATGCTTTCACCGCAGTGAGCGGGTTGGTCGTGTTCGGTTTTGCCTTGTTTTCCATCCGCCCAGCTTGCGCACTCATCTCCACCAACGCGCCATCGCGAATCTGCGTGCGTGTACGTGGAAAAATCACCGGCACGTGTTGACGTAACAAAGCACACAAACAAAGGCAATAAAGAAGGTTACGTCTTTCACCCTCAAAACAACAACTCGATCATTGCGATCCGCGTGGAAGTACCATTAGACAGCTGTTCAATTTATGCGCACGCGCTTGAAGGAAGTGAATGTAGGTGACGATGGCACAGGGAAAAACGGCACCACATTTTCCATTCGGAGACTTATTACCCAAGTGACTTAATCTGTTTTTCCTTCGTCCAAGGTGTTTCCGCTTTCTCTCTGCCGTTCGCGGCAAAAGTTCTCTTTATAATAAGCTTTCTTCAAGGTAGTCCGGAGATACGCTGGATGTTCATTCTTGTTGGCCGCTACAAGCGCTTGAAAGCCACCCGAGTCAGCGGGCATGAAATGGAATGAAATTATTTCTTCTCAATTTATGGTTGTGCTGAAAACATCAAACGGCACAACAACAAAAAAGCCAAACAGCACAGCAAACGGCAGGGAGGGAAAGATTACCCACGAACGGCATGACATAAATCATGATCCGTATGAAGTATGAACAAAGCAATCCCTGCATCGGTTCTTAATACGCCCAATAAATCATTGACGTGCAAAGCGGCCCCAACACCCGACAGCCACCAACCCGACAGCAAGGAAAACATTCCGATCTGATAAAATGGTCCACCCAACCATCGCAATCTTTCCATTCCAGGTTAAGGCTCAGTTTGACCTCGCGCACACAAAGTCCACGATATACCACCCCGATCGGACACGATCGTGGACTAAACAAACTGGACAGACATAAGCGTAACAAACCTATCGAAACCGTGCCGATATTATACCTTAAACGGTCCGCAAAACTCCGCTAGGTCGTGTTATGTTGCCGCATTTGATTGTGGCCAAATGCTGTGGGGCACGATCTGTGGGACATGATCGCGGTCAGAAATAGTTGCACACATACGGACCTACGGATAAAGCACGATTTGTCTTTCCTTTTTTTCCTCCATGTTTTTGTTCCTTTTTTCGCGCTCCCATTGCGTGTCTGCGCTGTATGAAAATGAGCTCCACCACGGTCCGTGAGCTTAGGGTGCATGCCCTCGGTACGCTCGGTATGGACGGTACGGACCTCGCCCCATATGAAGGAAACTTTACTCAAGCAACCATTTACCCGGTGATTAAGCGAGTCTGAGCTCGGTACGGTGTGTGAAAGATTTGCAACCATACCATATCCATCCGACAACAAGGCGAGTTTAAGCTGGTTTGATTTTGTTTCAAAGCGACTTCATGACATGCGCCTTTGGTAATGATGCATCTTAATAATTTTTGCTTTTCGTAACGAATTGATTAAAGTGTGCGTAATCGATGGTGTGGTCGTGATTAACGGAAGAAATACGTTTGACACACCTTTAACTAGCCTGCTTTGGGTTTCTGCTTATTCCTAATAAATAAGAATGACCTCCCCGTGGTCGCAGTTGTGAGTGAAAGGTTGTTTGTGCAATGGATATTTGCAGCCCTGTGTGGGCGACTTCGGTTCGAAAGGGAGCGTTCATCTTAGTCATGGTACGTTTACAAATTAATTTTCAAACCTCGCTGTTTTTCTTGCTCGTAAATTCCACCACGGCATGTTCCAAACACCGGCAAGTCTTCAACCAGATTCAATGCACCACCACCATACAAACCCCATTGTGAAATTGCATTTTAAATGCATCGCTTATGGGTGTGGTGTCTCGCACATTGCCAGGAGATGTGCAAAAGATTTACGAATGCGTGAAAGTGAAAGGAGTTAATGACTGGAACGGTGCGAGGGGCAGAGAGAGGAAGGAACGTTGGATTAGACGACGTTGCCGGGGAGGGCTTTATTTGCGGTTCCGGGCGGGTTCGTTTCAAACACCCTGTCTATCCGTGGATGACGGCACCGACTATTTTCGCCGCTTCCTTTCGGAAATCGAAAACTATCTGTAGATGGTCGTTATTGTTTCTTTTTTTCATCTCAACTTTTTGCTATTTTGAACCACAATTGGGGATGAGATTTGTGGAGACGAAAGTACGTCGTGCGGGAGGGAATGATGTCCACTAACTGATTTTTGTGTTTCTCTCTCTTTCCAGAGTCGAATGTCTTATGCAATGAAGCTTGTTTTCTCCGATTGCGACAAACTTGTTTGCTTTGTGTATTATTTTCATCTGCCGAAGCGTAAATTAAATCAACCACTTCTTGTAATTCCGTTAATTGAATTGGTTTTTCTGCTAATCAACCGATTTGGTGATTCGAAATCGTTACTCAACACAATTAAACACACCTCAAATGGTTTTCTTTGAATAATTTTTTTTTTAAATGAATAAGATTAAACTTTGTTTGTAAAATGAGGCAAAACACATAAATCAACGATGATGTTTAAATATATGACCTAACATCGTTGTTTCTTGAAGAATACAATAACATTACATCTCATGATGATTGTTTGAAGGTTAGTTATGAAAAACACAACACTTGTTGACATCAATTCTTAAAATTTTTAGTAAAAGTGGTTCCAGTTATCTCAACTCTTTGAAGACACCGAAAAGTAAATTAAGCTGTTATTCAACAGCGCAATATGCAATACCGTAACTCATTTACCGGCTTACACTTCATCAAATAACGAATCAAAGATCAACTTTTTTTTTCTTGCCATTATTCAAAACAACCAAAAACTATCTTACTTTATCTTGTGCTACTGTAGACCATTGTCCGTTATTGACATTTGTCCCTCCCTGCGAACAGTGCAAAGTAAGTTCATTATTTATAGAAGCGCACCAAACAAGCACAGCCGCGCACAATCCTATCTTAAACACAAACACGTTCCCAAATTGCCGTGCGAAACTGCGACCAGAGTCAACGGCGTCCAGTGCGCTTAATGGTTCTGATCCATCGTCGTCAGCCGGACGGGGAGCCACCGCCAGAAATACTGCCCGTGCCCTATAAAGCGGCTACGTTCAATGTCAATTTTAAACATAATTATGATGTGATTTTGCCACGAGATGAGATAATCGCGGTGCATTTGGCTTCGGGATCGGCACCAAGTATGCGCGCGCACACCCGAGCACGCTTTAAAGCTTTATAATTGTCATGAAGGCCGGAGCTCGGAAGCAAGGGGTAAAAAAACCTCTACGAACCCCCGTTTTCCCGGAGCCCCGGGACAGATTGCCCCGTTTAAGTGCAAAAGTTTTGTAGACTAAAGATCAACCACACTAAACCCATTAGGAGGGAGAGAAGGGCTAGAGGTGTTCATCTTCATCTGCCATGATCTCATGCGTTGTGGCTAAAAATAATGCCACTGTCAACCTGACTTGGACGATTGGGGAGTGTGTGGCCTTTCGTGTGGCTTTGGAGTTGTTTTACTGGTGCTGTGCAGCTTTTCTGAGACAAAGAAAGACGACCGACAGACAGACTATTTCTTAAGGCGATCATTGTGTTTGCTCTTCGCTGGATGGCCTTTACACTGGTTGAAGATTATGGAGTTTGTCGGAGTAATGAACAGAAGACGCTCCATATCACGCACAACATGTTTAATGTTTTGCCTTCTGTTTGGGTTGGCACTATGCATTACGCTTTCAGGTGGGAGAGGATCTCCTTAATTGGATTAACTGTCATTAAGTTCTGATAAGCCTCGTTTTTATTAAAATTAAGTCAAAGCTTTGAAGAATTTTAAAAGAAACAAACTGATTCAAGGGAATAAAAGAAAAATGAAATGATTAATTGAATAACAAATAACGATAATCATACCGTTTTGCAATTCCAAGATCGTTTTTTTAAAGCCTACAATATCAAACACACAAAGAACCAGGAAGTCGTGACAAACAAATCCACCCATCCGAGAACCGAGTCTTTGATGAGATTCGGACGAATGCTTTTCAAACGCCGGGAAGACCCCCGGAGGGCCCTGCATGTCTTCGTTTTTTGTGTGTGCGTTCCTCCCCTTTCGTGTCAAGATTTATGACATCACCGTCGCACCGTTGACGCTGATGGATTGATCACCATCGAACCGTCGGCCCAGGTTTGCCGGGTGTTGCCAAGAGTCACTCGACTGCATAATTACAACCCGTTCGATGCATAAGCAGCCCTTGTTCCGGAAACTATCGTCGCAGCAACTAACAGTACTTGCGACCGTTGTGGTTTTTTTTTGCTTCTTCCCGTTCCCGGATTAATCGATCGGTAGGCCGCAACCAGCAATAGTTGATTAATGTACAATGGCCTAAAGCGGCTGCCGGCAACGTGTTCTACAATTAGCATTCTTTCCTTACCTCAGCACCAACTCCAACTCCCTGTCCGCAAAGCAGGGAAATAATGATAGCTTTTTTCGCTTGGCTTTATTTATTACCAATTCACGTTTTGCCAGTGACGCCACTAAATTGTGCCACTATAGGATGCGTCGCATAAAGCAGTCGCAAAGATGATTTCATCCCCCATGAAGTGTGTGACGTCCCGTTCGTCCGGTTTCAGCGTGCTAATCTTGCGATGAGGTGAGCACTGATTGGCAATAACAATAGAAAGAGGAAAAAAGATACATATAAACACCTTAACGCTTTGGTGCATACCCTGCCAGGTGAACAGCTTCCATTTGGGTAGCGTATTGTACGGAAGGAAGGTATTTTGGCATAACGATAATGATGACATAATTGCTGATCTCATCGGACAATCGAACAGGGTGCGAAGCTCATTCATTCTGTTCGCAAACCCACAATACATTAATCATGTTGATCACTTTCAATGGGCAAATTTTAGCAAAATGCTGATTTGTTGATTATGATGGTGATCCATTACTTTACTAGCGGCTCAATTGCTTCAATTTCGAACGAATTTAACCGATGCCGGCCATGTGTTCTCATACATATGTGCACGCGTTTGTCGATTATTTGCTCACCTGTAATTGCTCCCGAAAAAGGATTTCATCAAACACAGATCAAACACCGATTGTCGGATTGCAGACATTTATTTGCCTTTCCTTTGCAAACCGTTTTCTTGCGCGGCTTTACTCAACGCGTGACACCTTTTTAGTTGCGTAATGGAGCAATACACAATGTGTGGATCGAAAGCAGTTTCCAAAACTGGAGCCCGTTTAATGATACCGTGAACCATGTAAGCTCCAGTATTACAGACCCCAACTGACACACCCTCACAATGGATAAGGTTAAAAACGACCGGGTCGGGGTTTTTTTTTTTTTTTGGTTCGTTTTTGGAGTCCCTTCCACGTACAGCGATTTCAAGATGACCTCGCCAACCTGTTCGAAACAGATCAGCCGGTTCCCTTCCCCAAATCGGCCCGAAAGGTGAGGTGTCAAAATGAAACGGAATCGTGCTCGCCAAAAGTGGGTCGCCGTTTTGATGACTTTACAAAACTGAAATGTGTCCACCCCTAGCTGCGTACTCCGTATGGTTTGCAGCAATAAAAGAAAAACCAACAGACAGTGCAATGAAAACCTATTCGCTGTGACCTTTTTCCTGTGACGTAGTTTCTTCAACAGTGATTAAAGGTTGTGCCGTTATCAAATATACGAAATCTTTTTCTCTTTTTCTTCTCTTCTTTCGAGTGATCTGATCTAGAGATCTTACTTTAAAAAAATCAACCTAATTTGGCTAGATTGCAGCACTAGATCAGGCCTTCCTCGGCCTCGTGTCTCATAATGGTGAGAATTTGGTCTAATTAATTCCGTTACGTTGCTTTTGTATACATGCGGACAGTTATTTGAACAAGGCAAAAGAAGAAAGAGGATTATTAAACCTTTAAGCTAATCTTCTCCCGTTTCGATGGTGACTCTTCAGAAATAACTACGCCCAAGTACTCGAAAGAAGTACTCCTTTGGTTTCCACCTTTAGAAAGAAGTTACTGTCGCTTACCGCAATCTTTTGTGCTGTATATCACACCAACCACAGAACTTGCTCAGCTAGCGAAGCGAAACTGCTCGCTACACATATACAAAATCCGACGATCGGCTACAGACGATACAGCCTCCTGGCACAGCGGACTGATCCGGTGATTGTATGTTAATTGCAGATACAAAGCAGCAATGTGCGGGAGAGACGTAAAAAAAAACAAGCCAGCCCCAAACCATATTACCATTACTTGTGATCGGGCTGCTTGGCTACACAGACAGTGTAACGAATTGGAAAATCCCTTTGATCGACGAGAAGGGGTTAAGTTCGGCCAATTTCAATGTGGTAACCACAGACGGTGGAAGATATGGAGTGAGCTAATATCTATACAAACAGGACTGAAAGTACCGAGAAATAGAACGCGGCTTTGTGAACATTCCATTTTCATTTGCGATTCTTTACAGTCCTTTAATAGGACACACAATCAGACGCGTGCCAGTGGCGTGCGTTCTTTCATACAGAAATAAAAACAGAAGGCAAGACAATCGAGAAGTCAAGCGATAGAAGACTCTTTTCTAACTGTATCTTGGGCTTAAACTGGTAAGAAAGCTTTAGTACAATGAAATTGGAAGGTATGTTAAATGGGCATGATAATTGTTGATGTTGTTGCATGGTTCTAAGGCGAGACATACATCGTCATGTGGTGCGATGACGTTAGTCAGAGCAAGAAACTACCGTTGTGCGTAAAATTGATCACAAAACTAGATCAATGGAGACAGTGAAAGAAGAACAATATACGGTTAGAAGAACTAGATTATGACGGTGATGTGGTATACTGTTAGGAAATGTAAAATTTTGAAGTAATTTTGCAGGAAAAAGGGAGGTATTTTCCTGTAAAAAACTATTGTAAAGTACTATGATATCTTCGTTAGTAAAATACTGGGAAAACATCAATAGCATAAAACCAATGATTAACAAGAAATATGAGCAATTTTCAACACCTCGACTAATTATGAGCAAAGAAACTTCATGATATAGTGCACAGGATAAAATAAATATTGCTCAAACGTTAGGAAGAACTATCTAATGCAAGCATAAGGTATTGAAGCAGAATATAATCGGGGCTACAATTTAGTTCATTCGTTAATCCTTACAAATAGCTGCAATAAAATTATTCACTTCCAAACCTTCGCCAACCATAAATATTACTTTAAATAAGCCGATCGGCATGCACACTACCTCGTAGCTGTAATCCAAAGATGGCCGACAACTTCATCTTACTGTTACGAAAAAGCTACATTATGGACAACCATCCAAAGCACCCCAACATAAAGCAAGTCCCAAGCACACAAGCCCATCATAGGAATAGTGCCGTGTTCCGGGAAGAGACATTTGCATAGAATTCTCGTTTAATGCTAGTACCAACCGTTTCCTCGATAGGGCAGGAATTCTGACGAAAATGTGTGCAGCACCCGCCATTAATTGATATGCAACCCGTTAGACCCATCGAAGACTCCGGTGAGTGCCGGTTTGCGATAAGAAATGTGTCACCCTCAGGTAGATAGAGGGAAACGATCGTTCTTCACAATGCTTCGAGCACGAGCCGATTGATAGTGATGGACAAACGGCCCGACGAGTTTGACAAAACCCGTAAAGCGGAGAGAAAATATTTAATCCACGATTAGAACTCCATAATTATGTTGCTCCTCGCCTACTCCTGCATTTGCTTTGGCCTTTATTCTAATTGATTTTTTGTTTTGACTTTCAACGGCTTCCTTTGCTCTCATTTCGAACCCATCAAGAAACACACCCGAGGAAAGCCGGACGCCGAAGCGATTCATTAAAAATTTAAATATTTGCCAAATTGTTGTGATCCCGCAAAAATTCGCGCACGGCGCCCTACAAATCTAACGTTCCGACACTGGGCCGGATGTTGGTGGTTTGAAGCATTTTTACAATTTCAATCCCGGATTGAACCACTAACGCCGAAAATCGTATGCGATGCGCAGATCGTGCTGCTGATCTAACCGCGGAGCGTATAAATTACTGGTTTCAATTCCCAGTGGACGGTGGATAGACGTACGCTTGCGTCTTCTAGCAGCTCGTGCAAGGCACGGTGGGCAGAAACAGTCGCAATACAAAACTATAATTTGTTAAATTTACAACATTCGCAACACTCTCGTCGGGTATGGTTCGGGAATGGGGAGCAAACCATTCGCCAGTAACTGGGCCACCGTTGGTTAGTCTAATGAGCGTTCGGGCACCATTTAAGAAGAGGGCCCTTCTAAGCCGACCGACGCACACGCTGTACCATTAATAATTGACTGTACGATAGGGATTTCCCTTCTGATTTGCGGCCGTACTCGCATGATCGCCGATTAGTCGTGACCGAACGCCCGTACGGCGACCCTGTAGGTCGTACCTAACCGATAGACAAAAGCCTCAA
Source organism: Anopheles marshallii (assembly GCF_943734725.1). Lineage (NCBI taxonomy): Eukaryota > Metazoa > Arthropoda > Insecta > Diptera > Culicidae > Anopheles > Anopheles marshallii. The sequence continues at coordinate 79,540,733 of NC_071327.1, forward strand.
CCCCAATGAGGCTCTCTCTTTCTGATTCTGTTTTCTTTCTCTAACTCTCGTTTATCTTTAATTTGAACTGACCTATTTTTAGTTTATCCTCCTTAACACGCAAGACAACATGCAGTCGGAGAAAAAGCGCGATAGACTCGGTAAAGTAAAGTTCGACCTTCCTGGACGAATGGAGACTCGATCGAGCGATCGATCGACCGATTCGATCAGTTAAGGTACGCTTAAGATTGAAAACATTTTTTTTTTATCGATGATCAATGGTGTAAAAGCGATGAGCGACGCGGGAGAGGTTGTGATTTGAAGAGGAAGCAATAATTAACCGCGAAACGTGAGCTCCATTGAAGAAGCGTAGCCTCGATCGATCGTCATCCGGAGCCGAAAGTCACCGATCGTATCGGTCGACAGGAGCGGGAGAGAAGGATGCATCGAATTGATTCGAAAATTGCTCTGTCCTCGTTTGATGTCTGGGTGATCTCTTTCACGTAATCGAATCTCGGAACGGCGTGAGGCAAAACTTCTCTGTGTCCGATTTGTTTTATTGGAAATATCACTTTATCCTGCAACTCTTCTCATTTTTTTTTTTTGGACTAACAAATCACACTAATTGAGAATACTTAAAACCTTTTCCTATGAATGAAGAATACCGCAAGAGTGCAATAAACTTCCACCAGCATAATACGTTGTTAATCGGTATTATCTCACCTTATGCTACGCATCGCTCTAGCACGATGCATTCCCAAGGTCTCTCGGTGTTTGGAAAGAATGTTTTCACCCACCGCCGTCTAATACGCACATCTGCGGGTGAAAGCTTTCATTCCCAATCATTCACGTGAGCCGTGGCAGGCGGGAGACGTTCCAATGCTAACCTAGCGGTACTGACTACGCAGCACGCTGCTAGCATCGTTCGATTGGGAAATCGGATTTCAATTTATTTTCCATTTGCCCTGACGATCCGGTGCTGGCTACCCTTTCAAGCTACCTTCACGCAAACGAAACGCACACAAACACGCGGTGGTCAATCTAGTGCGTACCGTGCTTGCGAACGAAAAGCACACGAAAAGTACGTTTGCTTTCAATGACCTCGGTGTACGCCGATGTAACGGATTCTTGACTCCGTGTCCAAGGGGTTGGCCTGTACGCATCGGTGTATGGGTGCTTGTTGTTTTCTGTGCTCCCCTTCGTATTCCGCACTACGCTGAATCGCTTTTCTAGCGATGTTATTATTTTGGGGTCGAACCATTTCCCCGGGACGGTGCAGCAGTGTGCACTGCCCAGTGTGGTTCAGATGGATTGAGAAATTCAGGTTCAACCAAGCGCTGGTGTGCTGGTTTCTTTTTTATCGTGACGTTTGATCACTTTTCGAGGTTACTTCGCTTAAAATTCGGATCAAGCACTAAGAGTAATAGAAGAACACATCAGCAGATGGGATATTTGCATACACTAGACTTGAATGCAGGTAGGCGACGAACCCCAATCTAAACCATTGTATTGTTCGACCGTAACAACGTGCAAATATATTTTCAATCCATTGTGAAAATTTAAATCTTTTCAAACTCTAAAGCATCGCAAGAAAATGGTTCGAATTAAGACCCAACAATTTAATTGAAATAACTTGAAACACATGATCTTCTTTGCAATATTTAATGTGTTCCCTCATTTCAACAATGCATTTATGAGTTGAAGTCAAACACTTAACCCTTTAATAACCTTTCTGTGAAGAAATTACATACTAAACACATCTCCTCTCCACTTGCAACAACTCTCATTGCCAAAAACTAATGTCGGTGGGTGCATTATGTCTATGGTGCCGAATAGTAGAAACCTTTTCTTCGTGTGTACCAAATCATCACCCATTCACTCCATTGCTGGAGCGCAACGTTCGTTGCAAGTTGTTGCGAATTACCTGCTGGCATCTGAACCCACCATAATGAACACCACCGGCATTCGCAATTTATTCCACTTCCAGCACATGTGCTAGGCAACTCACCTCACATATCGAAGAGCGTACATGCGGGAGGTCAGAACGGTACGGTTGTGGAGGGAGGATTTGTTTCCGACTGTAATGAAATTAACGCAATCAACACATCATCTCCATCTCCTGCCCGTCCCGCGCTAGCGTGGCGCGCAAATGAAGTAATTGAAGTGCGTCTACCAAGCCAGCATTCGTATTCTTGAGAATGATCTGTTTCGTTCGGGTTTGCTTACTCCTACTCGCACAGCAAACGATTACACGAAAAAAAAACGCACGAAACGTAAAAGCACACATGTGGCGTGCGAAGAAGGCGAGAGGTCACAGACCAGACCTGGACGGTGGAGTCAGCACGTCAGCACGGCCACGTCGCGATTTCAAAGCACCTCATCGTGACGGAAGTCAGCTGAGGCTTGGGTAGCGTGGGTGCACGTGAGCTTCGTACGCCTCCACAACGGCGTCGCGTAGATGGAGTGCTTCGGTAAAACCTAGTCCCAGGTATTAGGTTGTAGAACGATCGATGACATCATGCCACACGGTCGGTCGTGAAGGGGAGCGAGAAGTCCATGAGAGTTGAAGGTTAATCGTCGCAAACGTAATGTGTCACGTTGATGTGTAGTTTACTTGGGATCGTTGCTGGGTAAGTAAGCCGTCTTTCGCGTACGATATGTTTGGGGAGGGCATGTGTTGCGTACGATTGGATTTTGTGTGGGACTTTTATCGATTTATTTTTTGCTCTCCCACACCACACAAGGAAGAAGATGATCTTGAGTCGAGAAATGAGTGTGCGTACCAGAATAAATCAGATTCTCTGAACCGATCGATCAGATCATATGACTCATGTAAGACAAGACACAAAAGAATTACGCCATGAAGCTTCGTGAGGTGTGTTTCTATTAACCTTTTTTTTAACTGCTACTTTTTATTACTAAATCATGCACGCAAATTTAGCACACACCGACACCCCAACGCGGACGATCTTCACGACTTTGCTATTTCACCATGCGCACCTGGTGCTGGCTTTATGGTGGCCAATTTTTATACGATTGCCCCTCGACCTTGCCCATTCGAGGGCAGTGTAAGTGTTCCATCACCTCGCGAAGGGAACTGCTCAGCAATAGAACGTTTCAGCCATTCGCGGGGGGAAAAGTTCATGGGAACGAAAACAACCCAACAACAACTACAAAAAAAACACATGAATAGAGTACAAGAAGGTCGGTTCACGCGTTGTGCATCGGGCACACCATCGTTCAGCATGCACAGTTATACTTAATATACCCCATTGCATAACCTCGTTTTTTCTTATTTCGCTTATCTGCTTTGTTTGCTTCCTTTGATACAACGCTTAATATTCTACGGAACACACATGCATTGCCGGTACATGTCGGTGCCTTTTTTATCCCTTGTGTCTGTTTTCCACCCGATCGCACCACGCCGTGGAACGAGCCTAACGGGGAAAAGGTTAAGTAGAGCGAGGAAAGTGATGCCGGGTGCCGATCTAGATTTGTTTAAAGCGGTGATAGCTGAGAAAACTCCCACAGCCTAACGTCACTATTGCCGTTATGGTTACCGGGCGCCGAAAGGTACAACGAACAAACGGATAGCAGAAACGTCAGTTGCGCACCGATTCCTGGAGGGAGTTTCCATTATCCGATGGCTATCAACGCTTCGCATAACATCCTGTTCGAGAGACGATTCCGAAATACTAATCATCACAGGTTAAATGTACGGTTTCATCGTGACTTGTGTCAAAAAGATCCGAATCATCCCCATAAATGATCACTTCCGGAACGGTTGGCACGGTAAGGATAGACACTGGAAACCACATGAAACCCTCCCGCCACGGTAGCACATGCTGGTAGTCATGTTTAAGGTCGTGCCAAACTGCGCCAACTACGGGTCATCCACTGAGATCATCCTCAAATTATCATCCCGCTCATCCCGAACGATCGTTCGTTCAAACAGCGTGATTGGTGTGTATGCAAAAAAAACACACACACACAACATTAACATCTCTGCCTGTCCACATTGGTCCGGGAAGAGCTTCGAGAAGCGTTTGGAATTATTAACAATCGTGACGCCGAACTTTACAGAGGCATTGGCACCGACCAAGGTAAACTGTTAAAATATCAGGTTTATCCGTAATCTAATGCCTCTTTGGAGTTAATTTTAGACTGGGCTTATTATATGGTGTGTGTTTTTATCCACAGGTAATCCAGCTTATTGGTTGCTAAGCATCTCTTTTAATAGCCCATAATCAATAATGACCTTTAGATCCTACCTAGGAAATTGTCTTACTAGACAAAGTTTTAAAACAGCTTCACATGGATTTAATGTGCGAATAAAGTTTTATTCGGCACAAATTGAGTTGAATTAAACTCCTTCATGTGCTAACAATGTTTTATATTGGTCATGCGCATGCAAAGAAACCACTTTTTTGTTAGACTTTTCTTTATTCTGAAGGACATTCGGCAGGGATTACTTGGAATAAGAAGGAAACAACAGATTTTAAGCAAGCGAATAATACATTTTGAAAGGAAAACACGCAACCCGCATAGCAGCAGCTTTCGTGTTGCGATAACCAGTAAAACCATCTGGTCGGCTTTGTAAGTGGACAACTTACAAGATACTTACTTTCCACTTTGTCGAGGTTATGCAACGCTTGTTCGCTCCGTGCGCACCAAACCAAACGGGTGATCGATGGTGGACCGAACCGTCGCGCTTTTCTTGCGTTTGCTTGCTCTTTTTGCTGCTGCTGCTGCTGTCGGCCGGTTTCCTTTGATGAGCACGATCACCCGAAGGGGCCGTTTCTCGAGGACAGTCGAAGAAATCCTGTTTCGGGGTGTCCTCCAGCCCTGTTACTGACTGCTCGCACTATCGCTTCACACAGCGCTCAAAAGGCGGCTCCTTTTACGTTCCAAACACACGCCCAACTACACACGCACACACTCGTCTGCTGCTTGATTGCTTCTTATCTGTTTGCACCATTCATTGGACGCACCACTGCTGCACCACGGACAACACTCATGCACAGGATAACGGAGTGTGGGGAACACCTCTCACTGCACGCACATTTCTACACCTTACACTTGCATTTCCGTTTTCTTTTGCTTTCCTTTCAACCAAAAACGAAGGAACGAAAAAGAGGAAAATAAATATTAAATTATGAAAAATGGGTTATTGCCACCCCGAAAAAAAAAACCTAACGTGAAGAATTTATCGCCCCAGTCCCGCCACTACCGAACGCTCGCACACATGAGCATGAACACGGAGACCAGATACACGCACTGTCGACGACACACCACAACGACGGGGAACAGAACGGCGATATCTCGAACACGATCTTTGTCAGCGAGCCGGACGGTTGAAGGCAAACAAACACGCGCAATCCAATCGACTACACCTTGCGAAGGAACGTTGCGTACCGTGCACGGAAATTCCCATACATTTATTCTGGCTGCACGATGCCAGATGTTGGGGAAGTTGTGTTTTACCTCAAATCGCTCTGTGTCAGCGGGTGACGAAATTAGGAATGAATTTTTAAACACGATGAAAGACAAGCCACTTTAAAATATATGAACAACACTGGCAAACGCTTAAACTAACAACAGGAAGGACGAACACTGCGGGCGGTCGCAAAACAGTCAACAAAACAGGCGAATGAAACTTAATTTGAAAATCTTCCAAAATAAAAGCTCGTGCAGAAATAAACGTAAACCTAGCTGCCCCCGTTCGTTCACTCGATGGGAAGAAAATTGTTGAAACAAGAACACACACACAGTGTCCGCGGCACAGGGCATTGGGCACTGGGTGAAGGTACGGAGATCGCGAGAAGCGCGAGAAACAGGAAAAAAAATGTGCGCAGAACGACTTACTCTTTACCGCTACGAAGCTACGAACCGAATAAGTTTGTTGCGTTCGATCGGGAGACTTCAACGCGCCCGCAGACCGGAATACCTTGAAAATGTTGCCCATTGCCATTCTTAGGCACGTTCGGTCGGTGGAAAAGTATTGTGGTTGGTATTAGATAAATACTTGAAAAAAGTATATTTAAAAAATCTTAATAACAAATGATACGTATAGCAGAAAAGCGTTTGCTTAACGGTGTAGAAAAATCATTACAAATATGTTTTAAATCGATGATATGTTTTAACATAAATTCGAAACATAACAAATTCTTATACGAAGTTTTAAGAATTTCATTTCAAGGGAAAAATCATAAAACATGTAATACTGTATAATGAAATAAATACAAATCTTTTAACAAAAACGCAAAATCAAAGAAATAAATCAATAAATAAGTGATAAAAAGCAAAACACTTTTATAGTAAATTGTAAATAAGGTTTAAGAAAAACGGGATAGTGTATCAAATAAAATCGTGAAATTCTTAACTTAATTTGTTGTACATATCCTAGTCAAGTTTTATTTAAAATGGTTCGATGTTTTGCACGATCCAAATGTGATATTAAGTCACAAAACTACCTAGATTCGGATGCCCTAAAGCAATACAAAACTATTATAAGCAATCTTTATAAGAAAAATCCTCTAATTTTGTTTAACCTCTAGGAGTTTTTGTGATCACTCTTGCAGTAAAACCATGTTTTCGATCTCTTTCCATCCTTCGGCGGCTGTAACGCTCCGTCTCCCTTCAACCTCTACGCATCGAAGTAGACCTGTGTGCATTTTCGCTGGTCGCTGGTATTGGTGACGTCGCGATGTTGCCCGACGGCACACTATGCACGCGCCGCTAGTGCGATGGAATGTGTTGAATGGATTGCGCAGCAACATTATGCGATCAAGCGTTGGTATTGGTGCGATGCGTCCGATCACTGTCGATTCAGCGGGATCGTGCATAGTGGGCTTAATTGAATTTGCTGCGTTTTCGAGCACGGGCTTAAAATATTGCGTCCGTTAAGGAGGAATAATTTAATTAGAACGTTTTCTAGGTCAAATCAACACCAGTGCTTGGAGGAAGAGAACAGTTCTTTTCGCTGTTTTGTGCTTGGTGTGAATGGAGATGAGGCTCTTTGTGAGCAGGTTTTTATCTTAATCAGGTTCTAATTTTCTCACCGTAATTCACAATCAGTTGAATGGTGCAGTCTAGTATGTTTGGCTTGTTTGATTCCTAGAAGAGTAAGGAACGCCTAACGGCGATACAATAATTATCCCATGCACGAAAACCACAAAAGTCCGCATTTACAGTTTACAGTGCTGCAATCTCAAAGGGTCTTATTCCAATGTTTGATTTAAAATTCTATCTTCCACTGAGCAAATTGAAATGTATTCCCAATCCCAACTCACTGTGGTGTGTCATCATGCCGACCTAAAGCCCTCAATAAAGATCGCTTAAATGCGGCTTTTTTTGAAGCAACATCGCAACCACGTCCTCGCCGGCATTGATCTGAATACTCAATTACTTCTGGGCGGCAGCAATAATAGTAGCAAAACGATCATCACACATCATTAGCGCCTAGCATCAAATGAGCTATACAACATATCGCATCAACTCTCAGTGTGGTGCACTGACGGAATGGTCCTCAAACGGTCGAAGCAGAAAAAAAACAAAAGTGACCTTAATTCGATCGGCCTAGTAATTAGGAAACTTTTTCCTTCATTTACTTTCATTCTCCAACACCGCACGGCTTCGTCCATGCTGTATGCAAAGGCTCTACGGTCATTAAGACTTCCCGGACAGCGGTAAAGTTATCGTCCGAAGGAATGGGGAGCAAAAAAAAACATAAAAACATAAATAAATAGACATCGAAGCGTCGGCTAATTTTACCGGCCAAACGCAAACGGGGCAAACGAATCAAACGAGCATCGAGCATAATCGGCACAGAAGTAAAAGTGTCCTCATTTTCCCAGTTCGCCCCGAATCGAAATGGGTCACATCAGTTTACACGAGCGCCAACGGCTCAGTGTGGAACGGTCATTTGAAAATCTGCTCCGTCTTCTGCCGTGGCCGTTAGTCTACCCCCCTTTTCTGCGACCCACGCGCGTTGCAACCGATGCGTTTTTGGGCGCCATTGCTGCACCAATGCAAACGCAAACATGTGCACTTTTCCAACATGGCGGTCGAGCCGCATGGTGGTGTGTGCGTTCGTTTAATCGGAAAGGTGCGAGAGGAAAAAAAAACAACACCCGAACCGGTTGCAACCGAGTTTGCAACACCAACACCACCACAGTAAGAAAAAGAGAATGACGATGGGGAAATGCAGTATGCACCCGGGTCGAGACAAAGCCGAGCGCTCGTGTGCAAAAACAAAACGAAAAAAGCCGCCCAAGAATGTGCAACAAAGACGAAATGGCTCGCAGGTGGAGCGGAAGGAGGGAGATTGGGGGAGGGTCTGGGTCGTGAGGGACCCAACAGCAGACGAAAATAAGAGATAAAAAAAACCATCCTCCACCAGCATTGATCGGAAGAGCATAAACATTTTTGTATGCTGCAGTCGTTGCCTTTATTGGCCATTTTCCTGGAATACTCACGGGTCGTGGGCTACAAGTGAGTACTTCGCTGCATATGCAGCAGATTCGGTGCATTGATTCGATACAGGAAGAACACATGTCCACTTCCCTCCCCCAATCAGACTCTCACCCCATCTACGCTTTGTCCTATCGGTTCTTGCACTCCCGCATTGGAATGCGACGCTGCACGCCGTCTTGGGCGAATTGTCGTTCCGGTCGTGGAATGACTAATCGGCAAACCCGCCTCTCTCACTCACCTGCGCACCATTCCATTCGGTGTAAGCTCTACGAAGCCCGATTAAAAGGACTGCGCACGGAGTATGGTTGGTTTGTGCGAAAGCTAAGAGGATTACTTTATTATTGAACTTCTAATCGACACGAACGGGTGGAGATCTACCACTCGCACACTACTGCACTGGTGGTGGAGATGCAGCCTCGTCTAGATGCCGTAAGTAATCTTTTTCAAAGTCGTTTATCTGTCTCGACTGTTCCTGGTTGAACTGTTGCTTCTTCATCTGATCGACGCTCAGCAGCAGCTTCTTGTAGTCGGCCAACACCTCGGTACGTTGCTTGCGGAGCTGTCTTATCTGCTTCTCGTAGGTGAGACGCTCCTGCCGAGCTGCATCACGTGTTTCCTGGGAAATTCATGAAGACATCGTGACCATGATTCTTAATATAGTTGCTATCGCAATTAATTAATTCTATTATTACTTCTAAAGTCATTAATTGTTTTCTGATTTTAGTTTTGAAGATGGTTAAGTTAGTGATTAAGTTAACATAACTTTCCCCTGTTGAATGCTATCAATTTGTACTCAATGTAACAGTTATAATTTACCGCATCATTTCATATCTGCCAACATAACTTCAATATTTCCACTCATGATGCCATTTTTAACTATTTTGCAATGACCAATATTTTCAATAGTCTGAATTTCATTAAATTAAAATCATTATCGAGTTCGTCGTTTGCTATCATGCGTGTTTTTCGTGTCCTCTTTCTGTGTTATTAATTTAAGATATGCGTTTTTGAATAGCCACGCTATTTGAAATGCTTAAAATATTATTCCTGTATAGATAATAATTGTGCCAAAAACAATAAAGAAAAGGCCATAAAGATTACTCAAAGCACATCTCCACCTCAGTACCACGGGTGGGAAGCCCTGAATAACAAACCTTCCATCTTCAACGCTTCGTTATTGATGTGTCTATCACACAGCAAATCGTACATCATCTTCAACAAAAATTCTCGACCAAAATTAAGCGGAATTGTTTTTTCCCACCTAACCAACTACATCCGTAACACTTACTACAGACATGCCACGGAAGAAGCGCACGTCAACAAACGTAACACACGGGTACCTTTTCCGAATCATTCGCGATGCTCAGCTTGATGCGCAAACTTTCGACCTCCTCCTGCGTCTTGAACAGACGCTTCTCCTGCGTTTGGTTGAGATGGGCCAGGTTACGAATCTCCGACCGTGCCCCAAACAGCTCCTTCGCCGAGACGTTCAGCTGGGCGTCCTTTTCCTGGAAACATCAATCATCAGGGTTCGCTGTAATTCGGCACCGTTTCATCACCAACCCCAGTACACCCCCCTCCCATTACCTTTAGCATCTTGTCCAGCTCCACGTTGCGTTCCTCAAACTTCTTAACCGTACGCTCGAGCGCACCGTTCTTCGTTAGCAGCTGTTCCTTCAACGCTTCGAGTTGCTTCAGGCGATCGAGTGCCAAATTTAGATCCTTGACATTCGCCTCATTCTGCTTCTGGCTCGCTTCCAGCTCCGTCTGAAGGATAGCCACTTTGGATTTGAGAAACCTACACACCCGAAACAAATCATCAACGTCATGTTAATCGTACGCCCGATCGCCACCTACTTGATCAGTCCCTCCGAGCTGATGTTCTTCTTCTCGAGCACCTTCGGTACGACGTCGGCCATGTTTTTGCTGAGATTGCGGGCCGTCGCTGCCGATGTCACCGATTTGCTAGCGATCAGCATTCCACCACCACCTGGCGTGCCGGTCCCGCCCGACATCCGCTGCCCATTGCTTACCTTGCGCTCCACCGACACGGTCGTGACCTTCACCAGCTGCAGCTGTTGGTTGGTATTGTTCGCTCGCGTATGCTCTTCCTGTATCGCATCGCACCGTATCTCGGTGAGGGTCGTCAACGTTGAGGCCGGTTCCTGTTCTCGCTGCTGTTCCCGACCACCGTGTGTGTCCTTCTCACCGTCGCGGACCACCGCGAAGATAACAGCCGACGAACGGTCGTCACTTTCCGGCTCCTCGTCCGACCCAGTTCCTGTCCCGGCGCCTCCGCCGGTGGTCGCACCGCTCTCCTTATCCGTCGTATCGATCGATGCACCCAGCTCCGACGATGACGACTCATCGCCCGGTGGTCCCAGGACGGGCACATTGTTCAGCTTCTTCATACCGTGGCGCAACCGGCGCTTCGTTGTCATCCAGCTGACGTTCTCGTTCAGCTCGAACAGACCCCGTGACTTGGCGTTTATTTCTTCGTTCAGCCGGAACAGAACGCGTTCACGCTCGAGTAGCACCGGATCCATTGCCTCTTAATACGCGCTAAATCCAAATAGCGGCACCGAAATCTCTTACAGTATGGTGCCGAGAACGGCAAACAAAACAGCAAAGTAAAGCACAATGTCTAAGTTGAACTTTTCTGTCACCCTTTACAGCTTCTGCACCAAATAAAAAAACAACCTTCTCGAAGCAGTGAAGCGCACACTAGATTTCCCCAAGTAGCGTTCTATTGTTCCAGGTTCCACCACACAGCAAAAAAAGGGTCTTTGATTTTCCGTTCTGACGCGTTTCGTTGCACGTTGTGCCGGTGAGTGCACGCCAGCTACGAAAAGTCGTTGTTCGAAAGCGTCCGGCGTCGTCGTCTATGGCGTGCAAGCGTTGCGTTGACAACCGACCGGAAAGCCGGTGGTTGCTTGGTTGCGTATCGATGGAGCGCACTGTCTCTGTGCCACCGTCAACAATCCATTGTTTATGCACGCCAAACAGTACCGGCGACCTGTTGATGGGATTTGTTGGGATGGCGCGTACCCGGCATTCGGTTCCGTTGCGTGACGAGGGTTTGTTGACGTCCGGTACATATTCGGAATGCCAATTGAGGTGATATGTTCCGAAAATTGCTTACCATAGGACGCGTTCCAATTGACGAATGCTAGGGACTAAAAGGTAGTGGTGAAAAGTTTAACCCCAGGGACACACTCCGGTGAGTCATTTGATGTCGAGGAAGTTGTGTACAATTTGATACATTTTATTTAATTTCGAATCAGCAATCTTTTAATACAAATTGTAATTAATAGCAGTACCACAATGTGATACATATTGAAGAATTTCTTGATTTTAGCTTATATCATCAATATCAGAACAAAATATAACAACTTCCATTGGATATCGCGAAGAAAATACTTGAAAACACGTTGAAATACAATACATTTACACCTAAAACACTTGTATTTGTGACGCTTAAAAATCAATGTCGACATTCATACGGTACGTTTTATTTCCCATTTGAACGACCTTATCAATTCGTTATCTTTGAACCCGCTCTTGTTACTGATTGCACCCCCCAATATAGCTCACCCGAGAAGAAGGTGATTTATTGTGTCTTGTTTGTCAGTTCAAACGACAAGACGGATCGGTGAAAGTGGCATTGATTGCGCACCGGTGTACAGCAGGTGTTGTAAAGATGTACCGATTATCCAACACGATCATTTTGGGGCTATTTACGATCGTTTCGCTAACAGCAGCACAGCTCGAATTGGCGAAGAATTACGTTTGCACGGAAGATTTCTGCGATGTGAGTATACGCAAACGCACACCCCCCACATCAATATAGTTATCTTATCTATTGTGGTACTTCAGAACTATCGCGAAAGCAATGAATGTGACGCACTGAAGACGGCCTGCAGGGCACAGAATGCGACGCATAATGGAATCATCTTTCCGTCGGCAACGCCTTGCTCTTGCTGCAAGACTTGCGTGGAGAATCTGAAGCTCGGCGATGATTGTTCGGTGGGTGGATTGGGCTACCCGGTACCGGCGGGGATCTGTGGTCCTGGGTTGTACTGTAAGGTGGCGGAAGGAGATGAACATCCAACATGTCAACCGAGTAAGTATGTCTTTTGGTGACTTGAAATCAACCCTTGTGAAATACTAAGACATCGTTCGAGTAGTGCTGGAGTCGAGCAAGTGCTATACCGCTCAGAAGAAGTTTGACGATCAACGCCAGGAGGGACTCATTGGACATTTGATGCAGCGACCAGAGTGTGATGGGGATGGCAACTTCCTGCCCGTGCGGTGTATTCCAGGACAGACGTAGGTCGTGGGTGGAATTCTTTCAAGAATTACTGGTAAATCAATTTCTTATAATCTAGATGTTACTGCGTTGATGAGGATGGTAAGCGAATATTCGGAGAAACTATCCACACTGCCAGCATTCAGATTTCAATGCGATGTGGTAAGATTCTAGCGCATAATACTCCCTCAATTGAAAGTAACTTACAATTCTTCACCTGTTGTAGAGTGCTCTCGGTTAGCGGCAAAGGCACGAACGCTACTCAACTCTCAGTATCCAGTGCTTACGTCACGCTGCGACTCGAAAGGCTCTTTCGATCAACTGCAGTGCGTGGACGACATGTGTGTCTGCGTGGACATGCACACCGGTCGTCCAACTTCTGACCTTCGAAACGTTACCCGCGGACTTTCGAGTCTTCCGTGCTGTAAGTTTTAACGCACACCAATGCGCACACCTACAAAATTGCTTATTCTTCTCCGTTCTGGTATCTTCAGTCGATAAACGATTGCACGAAAACACGACCTACCTGAGGGACTGTGAAAATGTGAAGATTTCGCAAATATACGACATCAGCAAGTACGCCACGGAAGACTACAACGTGCTCGAGTTCGATCGTGACATCTGTCAACCGGATGGATACTACGATCGCATTCAGTTGCACCCGACCGGTGGTTACATGTACTGTTCCGACAAGGACGGTGCTCCGATCGATGACTACCGGGCACCGCTAAGTTCACGGCTCGCCGCGACCATGAACTGTAGTAAGTTTTGTGGAGCTTGACCGAGTGCCTGACAGCGACGAGTAACGAATTCACCGTCTTTACAGAGTGTGCGAGGGCGAGGAAGTTGCTGATAGACAGCAAAAGCCTAGAGATCCCGGAGTGCTGTCCGAATGGGAACTACAAACGGTTGGCTTGTCGACGGGGCGAGTGCTACTGTGTGGACGAGGATGGCGGCCAGGTTGGAATCGAGCGACCGGAAAAGGACAAACAGAAGCTACCGTGCTATAACGATGGAGATTACTGTCCCCTGGCTTGAAACGTGGCGTTGTGTTGTTTGTTGCATTTTAATCAACGATCCGTGTGCATAGTGACAACAGTTTGGAAGACACGTGTCGAATAGAAGATGGTTGCGATTACGAAACGCCCTGAAGCCGGTCAATAAATAAGTTCACAAAGTTGCAACAAAGTGACGGTTGGCGCATGCTTTGTTGTTGAAACTATCGGTAAACACTAATTTGCATAATGAACTGACCTTGAAATTCTCGATGAAAAACGTGAACCGCATCTCTGCTTCTTACGTTACAACATGTGTTAAAAATATTATTTATTACACTCTAGGCACTTAACAATGGAATGGCACGTAACACACATAACAAATATAATCTTAAATACAACAATTTTGTCCTGAGTACAGCCGGCAGCCTCTTTCATTACAGTGCCGTCTCGTTTAAGGGCCGTGCCCAGTCGGGGAAGGTCGCTAGCTCCGGATAGATAATGCTGCCCCACGTCGGAAAACTGGCCCAGCTGACAAGCAGCGTAAAGATGGACGGCCCAATACCGGCGACGGCCATATCCTTGATGCGAATGTTGCCCACCCCGGCAACGATGGCGTTCGGCGGTGTACCGACCGGTAGGTGGAACGAAAAGCTGCATACCATCGCTACCGGAAACATCAGATACAGGGGATGAATTTCAATCGCGAGCGCCTGCATTAAAGACACACCGCAAATGCACACATTTAGCACGGAAATTTATGTACCTAAAATGGAACAGAAACAATCGATGCTTACCACTTCCGCCAGCACGGGCAACAACACATTACAGATGGCCACGTTCGAGGTGAACTCGGTAAGAAATTCACCAACGACGCACAGCACGAACAGGAGCAACAGCGGTGGTAAAACCTTCAGCCCAGCCAGCGATTGTCCTAGCAAGGCCGACATTCCGGAAGTGCGACCACCTTCAGCCAAGGCGAACCCACCGCCCAACAGGAACAGCAGGCTCCAGGGTGTTTTTTGGTTAATAAACCGCCACGTAATAAGACCCGGTGAGGCTCGTTTCGGTAGGCGCCCTTAAAAAAAACACACACACCCAGGGTTTGTCAATCGATGGTGTAAGTTGGTGCTTAAAGTTTGAAAGCTTTTTTTCTAAAAGAGAGTTGCACACAACTCGGACCCAACTTGCACACAACTTACCGCCACTTTTGTGAAAGAACGACAAACAGTTCCAGTCGGCCGGTACAATGAACATCATGATCACGACGAAAATGGCGGGAGTTGCGTCTTTGATTTTGCTGCAAAACAACGCCACGTGGCATGAAGCTTTTGGGCCGTGAAAGTAGCACGAAAATTAATGTTACTTACGCATCCGGTATGAGATCTGCCCATCCCGTCATGAAGCCTGGTTCGCGGGTAAAATACAGCACGACCGAAAGGACGAAGAAAAACGCCACAGCGAGCTCGTGGGAACTCATCGGTCCCAGTTCGCGGTACCGATTCTCGATCACTCGCTTTGCAACGGCTTCGCCTTCAGGGCCTATGTTGGCAGCACGGGCATCTTCACAGTCGGGTCTGGCATGGAGATAAGAATTCGTCATCATGGTGTGGTGCTTGTCCGAAGAAGGTTTCAAAAAATCGACTCACCTAAACATGCCCATGAAGAGAAACTGCAGCCAAACCCAGGTGAGAAAGGTGAATATCAGCATGCCGGGTACGTTGTAGAACATAAACGATGGAAAATCGATGGTTGGCGCATCAGGGAAACGACTCTCGTAAATACCCTTCAGAGTGAGATTCACACCAGAACCCACGATCGTTCCAACACCACCACACGTTGCCGCATAGGCCGTGCCGATGTAGTAGCACATAGTTACCTTTGTAGGTCGGGGAAGTCTATGAAGAAACAATTTCAATACTCG
The DNA here is from genome assembly GCF_943734725.1 of Anopheles marshallii. Classification (NCBI taxonomy): domain Eukaryota; kingdom Metazoa; phylum Arthropoda; class Insecta; order Diptera; family Culicidae; genus Anopheles; species Anopheles marshallii. The sequence continues at coordinate 79,556,415 of NC_071327.1, forward strand.
ATCACCTCGCTCCTGATATCGCGCTATATTCGCATCACTTACTCTTCATCCTCACTCGCGGGGCCCTCGACCGACTTTGGTTTTTCGTTGATTTGGCAAAGTCCTTGCTGTTGCAGAAGGTTGGGAGTTTAGTAAACGCATCAGACAATTTCATCATACCAAAATGTCGCCAAACACTCACCGCTTCTAGCTCCTCCAACACTGCCTGTACGATCGGACACATCATGGCAACGGTGGCCGTGTTGGAGATCCACATCGATACAAACATTGTCACCACGGTAAGTCCGAAAGTAAGCCTCCGCTGGCTACACCCGATCACGGAGATCACCTTCAAGGCAACGCGCTTGTGAAGGTTACAGTACTCCACTGCCAGTGCCATCACGATGCCTCCGATGAACATCAGCATCGTGTCCTTCATGTACATCATGCACGTCCTGTTCGTGTCCAGGATGCCCATCATTGGGAATAACACGATCGGAAGCATGGAGGTGATCGGTAGCGGTAATGCTTCAGTGATCCAAAACACTCCCATCACCATCACGATGTACATACACCGGAACGGCGGTGAGGTGTCGACCAGGAACACTGTCCCGGCGAGGCAAGGCACTAGCAGTACCAGGAGTGTCTTCCAGTAAACTCCCATAAACAACCACATCCGACGTCCACATCCTTCGGGCACTTGCGTTCTGTAAGAAAGCACCATTTTTATATCACAAACTCACTCACACCCGTCAATTATTTCCGGATCTTCCAACTTACAGCGTCGAATCCAGCTGCAGAGTCAATTGCTCTTTCTTGGACATCATCGTCTCTGCTGCCATCACAAAACACTATCAATAAACACTACACTAACCACCCACTTTATGGTTCACCTTCACTGATGCGATACAATTGCAACCTAGTTCAACCTCTGGAGAAGATCTCGAAATCTTCCTCACTGCACGTGCGCGCCTATCATACAGCGCCTTGTCAAAAACAATCCCCAGCAAACAACCCGATCTACTACTGTCCGAAGGTAAGCCACGACTGCGAATGGATTTTATCACCGAAACGGACGTTAAACCTTCCCCAACCCCAAAACGCCGCTGCACGCGCGACACGTTCTCGCGCGAAAGGGCGCACTATTCTTTACCGATTAACCCTAATGCGGTGACAACACCGGAACAAGAGCGCGGAGATTGTAACACTACTTCTGTCGAATTCGCTTCCTCAAAGTGATCGCAGTTGGCGTGGCCCAGTAGCAACGATCTAGGCAACCTTCGATCGCGAAACGCAACGGTCTCCTTCGACCGCTGGAAGCTGAATGAGAATGCCGGCATCTAGTAATGCATCCTTTATGATTGATACTGGTCGGAACGGGCGCGCGCGCTCGCGCTCGTGTGTCTGCTGTGTTTACCGGGACCGTGCGCAGAGAGAGGCTCCGATCGTTACGCTTAATTTCGTTCCATTCGCCAATCGTACACCAGCTGTTCAAATTTCGAGCAACAGGTTGTACGAACAGTTCCGTTCATGCGAACCTACGCGTACATTATGTTACAATGAATTACCTTCAGGTGAGTTGATTTCGTGTCTCTTGTGTGGGGGAAGCATTAGAAGAGCCATTATCTGTTATCAATAAAAATGATCAGTCGGCCTTTTACAACGCACTAGATCGTACTGGCGAGATGATGATGTTGATGGCTCAAGGGCTGTATGGGTTGAACCAATTCTTATCTGCACGCGAACTGAAAACAATCGGCTGGTGGTTGGTCCGCTTAACGACCTAAATTTGAAAACTATTATAAGGTTAAGTGTGTGTAGTGGCATTCCGTGCAGAGATAGAGATATTGGTACTTGGAGGTGATAAGTGATACATAGAAATAATATTATCGCTGATGAGTTTTAACCGATTCGATAATCGGGAACCAAAGAAAAAAAGATGACTTAGTAGTTAGTTTCAATAATCGACCAATTTATTTGTGTTCGTTACTTAGTTACAGAATATTTACAAACCGTCGAGTAACTTCTACACCCACCCTTAGGATTAAGCTGACCGCTGCATCCGAACAGATTCGTTGACGCTCATGTCGATTATTTGGACGACAATTCATCGTCAATCGTCAAATATGATGCAAGACTGTACGTCTTTATCACTAGCCCGTCCAGGTTCAATGGCTTCCCTTTTGCGATGACATTCTATTTCAAGCGCCTCATCCTTGACCCAGCTGTTAATTTTATTAGTTCGGTTACTATTCTGTACTTGTATTGATGTCTCTTTTTTTTACGTCCATCCGGGCCCGATAATGCGTCGCGGATGACAAATCTGCGTCGCACAGGACGCTGCAGCGGTCAATATCAATGATAGGACGAGTGTTGATAGTATTTTATTGCGAGAAATTCCTGTGGCCGATGACGACAGTCGAATAAAGCTGTTTTTTTACTTGTATGTTTACTTGAAAAATGGAAAATGCTCGCCCAGCGAACGAGGATCACTCGAGCACGTTGCATGCGTCCAGTCCAAACAGGAAGCACGTTTACGGCCGAATGGCATTGGACGAAGTGCACGACCCAGCGTACGGTCACGTAAACTTTACAAGGGTGCTATTTTACCTTCAAAACAATTTCGGTGAATGAACGCTCGGCTAAATTTTGAAGCAATAGAACACTATCTGTTCTAGACCTCTCAGTGTGTACGCTGAGCCTCAATTACAATTGAGAACGATTTATTCATTCCAATAATACTAAAGTGCGTTAACGTTCACTTTATTAATTAAAAACCACGAGCGAAGGGTGTATCACAGTACATGTGATATTTACAGCAAGCATTAGAACACTCTTCTCAAAAGGAACGTGTGTCGGAAGCGGACAAACAAACAGCATAATCTACTTTCCTGCACTGGAGAGGGAAATTTAATCGTTCATAGTTTAAAAAAACAATCACATTCTTCTCGTCGAACGTCATAACGCGGGTTATTGTTTTCCCGAGAAGTGTTGAAAATTACAACCCTATTTACCAAACACCGACACGTATAAAACTCCTCACCATGCATTTGTTTGTAAACGAAGAAGTTTCAATTTGTACCAGTGATACTGGTGATAACGTTTGTCGGTCGGCGGATGTTATTACCGAAGGTCTCATGCGACGGGCACCATATTAGCGGTAATTTATTTTTCATTACTTTCTGATCACTTTCATGATGCCATTTTATTGTGATCTTTACTCCCTCTCGTCATGCGCTTATTTTGTGGGAGCAAAATGGCATTCGAGAGAATGATTTAATCATGGGCAAGTAACTCAATGGAGAGATGATAAGGATGTACATAGATTTAAGTTGATGATGAAATCATCATCCCTTATTAGCTCATCAAGGGTTAATATAACGGGTCTCTTTACTTACTGACAAATACGATCGGTTCATTTACGTATCCCTGTGCTGTCCGTTCCATCTCAAAATACTGCTTATCTCAAACAACACATCGCCACCAGCAGTCTCGTTAACAATAATCGTATATTTATTTATTATCTCTAATAATTTCTAGCCTTTCTAGCAGAGTTTTGCATATTTTTTTGTCGCTGTTCTTGCGTTTGTTCCTATCGTTGTACAACGGACAAACAAAACAATAAACATAGTGATACCACTTTAATGTTCATCACACTTAATGTCTTCTTCATCCAGGGAGGTGTACGCGGGTGTGTTTATATATTTAGAAAGAACAATAAAATCTGTCCCATCTCAGTCGCTATTTTACACTAAGTAGCTCATTGTTCGCTCATTGCTGCTGCCCTGGCCGGTTTCACCTTCTTCGAACTGCAATTTTAACGTATGATCCTGTTAGTTTGTTTCACACTTGGAAGACTCGAACATAAGAATGGATTCCGACCAGGCAGCGAATTCGATGCTTTTTTGTTGAATGCGTCTTCACTAGGCACTGTCTAATTTGTTACATGCATTTTCTAAGTACCGATGTACAGCAGAGCAGCAGGATTAACTTAAAAAAAGTTCTTTAAAAAATCATATCATGTTCCTTTCGTTTTGTGTTCCTCCTACAAGCAAACTGTCAAGCCGGACTAAGTCAAACTCCACTAGCCAAATGCTTTATGGAACTGCGCCCTTTCTTGTGTCCATGGATCAACCACAGTTTGGCAGTTTGTTTTCATTTTCCCAATAAATGCTTTACACAGTGGTCCCTACACTCGACCTTGGCTTGGCTACTTTTGGCACATGTTTTGGTACGTATTCTAACATAAAAATAACGCACGTACCAAAGCCACACAGGTATGTGAATCCGATTGCCTACCCCCGGAAGATACATTAACGAAGTATTTCACAACTCCCACCGTCAGACTTTCCTTCCACATACGTGGAGAGGGGAAAAACGATCAAAAATAAACTATGTCACTGTTATCTGTTCGTTCGGCACTTAATTAAGCGTTGCATTCGCTAAGACGGGCCGCGCCCAGTCGGGGAAAGACGCTAGCTCCGGGTAAACGACGGCGCCCCACGTTGGGAAGCTTGCCCAGATAACGAGCAGCGTGAATATCGAAGGTCCAATACCGGCCACGGCCATGTCCTTGATCGCAATGTTACCAACACCGGCGACGATCGCATTCGGTGGCGTTCCTACTGGCATGTGGAACGCAAAGCTACACGACATCGCTGCTGGGAACATTAAATACAGCGGATGAATCTCGATCGCAATCGCCTGAAAAGAGAACAGAACAACAGAAGTGATGATTACTACTGCACTTAAATGCTCTTCCATCCACAAACATACCATTTCGGCTAGCACGGGTAATATTACGTTACAGATAGCCACATTCGAAGTGAACTCAGTCAATGTCTGTGCCGTAAGACACACCACGAATAGCAACAGCAGCGGTGGAAGTGTCTTCAAGCCTGCCAACGATTGACCAAGCAGGGTAGACATTCCAGACACACGACCGCCTTCCGCCAGCGCAAAACCACCGCCGAGCAGGAAGATAAGACTCCACGGTACCTTCTGGTTGATGAACTTCCACGTGATCAGTCCTGGAGTTGCTTCGGTTGGGAGGCGTCCTGCGGAGAGTAATAAGTTTAGTTAGTATTCGCTTATTTGTTGAATATAAAGCTAAGGCTTTGTTTAATTTGAATTAGAAAGAAGTTACAAATTACATTTCGTCTTGTAATCTCACCCTACATTCGGCATTGTGTCTTGGGAATTAGAAACAACTGCAGAATCCAAGAAGAGGTTATCTGACTAAGAACCTCAAAATCAATCTTAAGTTCGTGTCCGAAAGAGTCCTAGGTTTATCAGCTGTTTCAGTAGTATTTCCAGTATATCTAACAGTATAACAGTTTCCTATTCATAGAACTACAATGATTTACTGTACCTGGATTACTGCGGCAGAATTTCAAACAGCGCCAGTTGGCTGGGATCATAAATAGCACTATCACTATGAACATGGCCGGTGTTGCATCCTTGATCTTACTAAAATTGTACACATAATAAGTCATTATAAAAATGTTGCATCTTTCTTCCCTACTTTAAAGCCACACATACACCGTGTTCAGCACATCCGCCCAGCCGGTGATGAATCCGGGCTCGCGGGTAAAGAACAGTACCACCGCAACGATGAACAGGAACGCAACACTCTTCTCATGCGACGTCATCGGTCCCAGCTCCTTGTAACGCGTCTCGATGACACGCTTTGCGACCGCTTCACCCTCCGCACCAATGTCAGCTGCCTTTGCTTCGGGACTGTTCGGTCTGGTTGCGCGGAAAAAGGAAACGAAATGCATTTTCAATCAACCATCGGTGCAGGATGTCACGTGCAAAGGTGCATTCCCTACCTGAACATGCCCATGTACAGCCACTGCAGGTAAACCCAGGTGAGGAACGTGTACACCAGCATACCGGGCACATTGTAGAACATAAACTTCGGAAAATCGATACCGGGTGCCGTCGGGAAGCGACTCTCGTAGATGCCCTTGAAGGTTAGATTCACACCGGAACCCACGATCGTACCGCAGCCACCAAGGGTGGACGCGTAAGCTGCACCGAGGAAGTAGCAGAGGGTCGTTTTCGTTGGCCGAGGGGTGCTGTAATGGCGTGCGAACAGAGAATTAGCGTTGCAAAACATTTTGGGTAAATGCCACCGGTGATAACTTACTCATCGTCCACCTTTTCCTTGCCAAGCATGCCTTCCTCTTCGCCCGTTTTCTTCCTGCGTTCGTACATCTGGCACAGTCCTTGCTGGAATACCAAGCATCAAGAAGAAATTCGTGAGCTTTAACGACTATTTGCTGCCGCATCGCGCAACCTACCGATTCAAGCTCCTCCAGCACGGCTTGCATAATTGGGCACATCATGGCAACGGCGGCCGTGTTGGAGATCCACATCGACACGAACATCGTTACAACGGTGAGGCCGAAATTGAGCCGCCGCTGGCTACATCCGATCACGGAGATCACCTTCAATGCGACACGCTTGTGCAGATTGCAGAACTCCACTGCCAGCGCGATGATGATACCACCAATGAACATCAGCATCGTTTCCTTCATGTACATCATGCAGGTACGGTCAGTTTCCAGCACACCCAGCACAGGGAACAGCACGATCGGAAGCATGGACGTTACGGGCAGGGGGATCGCTTCCGTCACCCAGTATAGGGACATCGTCACCACGACAAACATGCACCGATAGGCGGGCGAAGTATCGAGCAGGAACACTAGCGAAGCAATCATCGGTGCAATGATGACCACCATCGACCGCCAGTACGCACCAATGAACTTGAACACTCTCCGGCAGCAACCGACACGTGGTGCCGCTACCGTTTCCCTGCAAAAGACCAAGCCAAGAATTAATCAATCATCGATTGAGTTCAATTGGATGCCGATACTTACATCGCTACAGCCTCCTCCAAGTCGCGTTGCTTCTGGTCGACCATCTTGTCTCCTTAACTGACCATAAGACGGTGGCTCTGCTGGAAGAAAGTGGAAAACAAAGCAGAAACATCGTTTAAAGCAATCATTAATGCTGTGTTCTGGCGTCGAATGATGGCCGGAATGCACTTTCTAAATGTGCGCGACCCTTTTTACACAACCCGTTGGAGGACGGTTTGAGCGTAAGTACAACCAATTATGGCAGAATTGTAACGAGCGTGAGACACGTTGCCTTATACGATGGCATCCATCAGGGGCGATGCCAATGGCGCTGTGTTCCTGACATGCAGGGTTTCGGTAATCGTCGTCTTGTATCAGGCCGTTGCCCTTTAGAAGTGGAAGTATGTGTATGTGTGGTGTTGGTTTGGGTTTTGTTTTTGTAGCATTCTGTCGATTTTTGAGGCGTACCAAATGCCCTCCAGAAACTCAAGAGTAGTGTCCCGGTCAAAAGGTTATCAGTGAGGCAAATTTACATTCTTGCCGCATTGCTGTTGTCAGGGTGTTTTTTTTTTAAGTTGCGTTAAGCCTAAGTAGAAGAGGCCTCAGAAAAAAGAGGTTGATTTAAAGAGTTCTAGTATGACTGCCAGTTGTTATCCCATAGTTATCCACTGCTATTGCCGAGGATGAAACGAGCGATGTTTGCTGTTGACAACTAGCAAGTTTATTGCGCCATTTGCAAGTGTTTCACACATCACTTGCCACCAGAATGCAGCAGCCAGAACAAGTTCTACAGCATCGCAACGCAATTCATAGTTCGCACCGTACTTTGTACAACAACTTCGCGCGAGATCTTCGTGATCGCGGAAGCCTCTACCATAAAAAATACTCCCCTCGGCATGTAATGGAACCATGCTGCAAATAAACAATGTCTGGATTTATTTTGACGTATGCAACATCATAACATTCTTGCGCGATAAGGAATAAGGGAGTCATTTGTTATCATTTCGTTAGCGTTATGCGGAGATTTGAAATGTAGCAATCATACAGTAAATGGAGCTCTTAAAACCGCATTTCGTGCTCCTTTGTGTTTGCATCATTATCGTTTTGAACGAGTTTTTGGTTTAGAAGATCTCGTTGAAGTTGACACTGAACTTGACCATAAACACCATCTCGGCGTCTGAGAACCGGTTCCGCCGTTTTAGCTCTCTTCTGCAACAGTTGGCAACACCTTCACCGGTGCTGATTTGCATGGAAATGAAATTCACACGAACCGTCGCAAAAATCCCGTTCAACACTTCATTCACCCATTTGTGCAGGTGGGTTGCGATTTTACGTGGAACGAGTTTTTGGACAACCAGTCTCCGGGATCTTTTCCCTCTCTACAGAAATTGAAAGTAAACGGAGTCTTTTGGCTATCTTATCGTTCGCTTATGCGTTAAAATTAGTTTGTTTCCTACGTCAAAAGAGTACAGCATGGTGGCCAAACGTTCTCCTAGATAACTTCGCAATTGAATGGAGCATTATATAGGTAGGAACTAAGTACAATTCCTGAAGTTTGACCTATGGACCAAGGTACTCTAATCACAGCATTATTTACAAGATCCCAAACAAACGTCAAAAGTATGTTACAAGCTTTTCAACAAGATGGAATGACTTCCAAGTGGGAAATATCGCCGTCATCGTACGTCCAGGTGATAAGACTACGTTATCAGCAGCAAACACAACATGACGGACCAACCCCCCATGGTTGGTGCTGGAACTAAGAAATATAGCACCTGAATGAAGCTGTGACTGATGCGCTGGAATTCGGTACCGTTTTACCTCATAGCTCTCAGACGTTTCGTCAGATCTCAGCGAGATGATGACATAATGATCGTCCGTAGTGTAAGCTGGTTTATACAAAGAGACAACAGCAACTGATTCATTCTCTGTGCATGTGTACCGGTTTATCGGTTTTGTTTCGGGTGGCTTAACCTTTAACACCGGTGAGTTGCGGAGATTAAAGAGCGCATTGATAAACCGTAAATTCCACGAGGTGGGATTGATTTTCGTAGCAACATTAAACTAAGATTAGCTATGGCATTAGCACACCGCGCGTGCTTTCATCGGCGCGATAAGAAGCTAACAGACTAGCTTATCTTGAAGTATAGCTAGCTAATCAACGTATCGTATCACGGTGAGAGAAGGATTTTTATAGGGATTTAAACAACAACAAAAAACAACAATCTATAAATAATAATCAAAATCTGCCCTGGACATTGCCCTTCTCAGCCGAGGTGCATCCACTGGTAAATATTTTGATCCACTACTTCACACCGCTTTGTCAACCGGTGAGCCGGTGTATGCCGATTGAATTTCAAATCATCCTCACGCATTACAGATTTCGGTGAACCGAACTGAATCGCCGTGAGACGCATTGTTGAATGTTTAGCGTACATTAATGCTCTAAAAATATTCATCCTTCCCATGACCATCAAGGCAAGGCGCAAAGATCATTCGCCCCTCGGCTCCAATATCCCAACAGCACTCTGCCCAGAATGATCGTGCCGTACACTGTTCGCAGCAACAAAAAATCCGCAAATTGACGTCAATTTTACTCCATCATCGTCCTGCTCGCAAACAAAAATCGATACCCCGCTTGCGTGCCGTACCAAAGGTCGCTTAGACCACTTACGCAACAGAATCGGTTTTTTGACGCGGTTAACCGATTACCATCCAAGAATGCGCACTCACAAGACAACACAAAAAAAGGCGAGACTGAGTAAATCGGTTTGAGGATTGGTCGTTTGTCAAAACTTATCCCGGCCAAACAGAACAAACAGCAAAACCGGTAAAGACGAGTTGCGTCCTTGCGCTCGGGAACGAGATGTAATGAAGGACACATCTATATCCGCGGCTGACACCTGACACGGTACGGCACGCTGCCAAAGAAGCGTGTGTTGGACTAATTTTAGACCGAGGACTGAAATTTATCTCCCATTTCCCGGAGACGGAAATCACGCGGAAACTGCCGGACGGAAGCGCCATGTATTGCCTTGGCGTTTTGCGAGAATTCCGCGCGTCAATGATCACGTGTGGAGATGAACTTGATCTCCGCAGCTTCTTGTTGCGTCATCGAGCAATGGTAATATGGGAGGGTGGTTTTTTTGTCCCACCCACACAATTCTTCTCACACCCATCATTTAACAATGTTATCATGTTGACACAAGACAAGCCCGCATTGCACCGAACGTCCCGAAAAGAACCGGGCAGGAATTGATGAGTTAGTCATGATTTTGTCATGAGACACACCAGCAGACACTCACATCTTTTGTTCGCCTTCCTCGACGCAACAGTTATGCGCATAAATCGAACGATCGTGACCGGGCGATTGAGCTGCGACGTGATCGAGTGCAGGTATCGGTGTCTCTCGGTCGCCATTTTTGCAATGTTGCGTCTTTTCGCCCCGCGACGAATGCGCAAAACAAAAGAACCAGACAAATATGTTTGGCTTATGGCCATTTCAAGCATTAAAGTGGAAACATTCTCAGACGGTGGACCTGCATCCAGGGCTGTAGCGTGAGGCAGCAAAAGCGACATCTAAACAGGTTTCTGAGCTACGGAGCACCAACATAGAGGCATGTTCTGATAGACCCAAAAAAAGAAACAAGAAGTATGTAAGCGGTCTCTGCCTTTTTTTGTTGAGGTGCTCTCTTATCAAACCAACTTATGTTTATGTTTCGGCTGATAAGGCATGGGCGAAACCCACGAGAAAACGTGTACTGCGTTATTTGAACAGGTGCGATGTGTGGTGAAACATTCCCGTCCAATCTTTTTTTCTTCTTTGGTTCATTGAATTCGGCCCTCTAACGAGTAATATCGATCGATAGGCGCCGAGGATGACTTTGATGTTCAGAATTCAATGTGATCATGAATGTAATAATTCACACATAGTTCCGTTCTAGTTGAATAAAAAAAAATCACACATTCGTTACGACATTCTCACATACACGCACACACGTAATCTCTTCCCACACGATCATCTGCGATCGTCTGCGATGCAACGAAACCCACTTAGAGTGCGGTTGTCGATGGTAAAAGCAAACAAAATCCAGTTTATTTATGGAAGAACAACACCACTTCGCGTAGAATACTATCGGTGGACAGAGACATACCCCTTGCAGCGTGGATTCTCTGTACAAAAGGTTGGCTTTGGTTGCAGTTTTATTGCACAGCTATATCAGCTTTATCACCATTTTGTTAAACTGTGACCAGATTGGTGCTCGGAATAGAAACCTCCCTGGTCCACGTCCAATTAAATCAGAAAGCATTCGTGGAGCGATAAATCGATCGGCTCTAATTATCGACGGTGCGATACGTTCGTGACCGGGTCATCACCAACCGCAAACATGACGGTCAGTCGGTGTTCCTCGTGCACGCAATAATCGCCCCAAAACTCAAACACGGGTGACGACGGCGGTCTGCTGGTAACGCTTACGTAACACCCAATAACGCTGGGGTCATAAGTGTGGTCCCGGCAGAGGAGAAAGAGCTGTGAACGGGCACATAAATATATATATTTTGCTCTAGCAACTTGCGCATCAGCAACACACTCGGTACGATTTCGATGAACTTTCCACATACACATATGCACACGCTGGTTCAAAAGATCAACAGGCCCGTCTGAGTCCGCTATCAAATTCTCGCCACCCGATTCCGACCTCACGCCACTGATAACGAGTGTAGGGCCGTTGGTTTTGTTCGATCGGATCCGGTCGAGAATGGGCAGCAAATGTAGGGTTCGATCTTGGTTTGCCACCAACCACTGGTAGGGAGTTCAACCGTGGCACTCAATGTCCAGAAACGGGAACAAAACATGCACGAGTAATGCAGTTTATTAAATTGCCCATCAAGCAACAACATCGTAGCGGAAACAGCGTCGTGATCGTTTTAATCAGTTTTAATTGCGCCCAGAGTCTAATGGGTATTGCTTCACTGGAATGTTGCCCAGCGGCCTCGTCATCGGTTGGTGCATTGTGACCTGATCACCACACTGCTCAGAACACTCACGACAAAATCTTGGGAACGTTACAGCTGAGAGGGCCATTTAAACTTTCTCCTTTTTATCCCATCCTTCGCTGTTCTGGTCGGTTTGAGTTGTTCCATCAGAGGCATAGCCCATGGTGTGTTCTTCGTTCTTACTTTCTGTCGAATTTCTCCTCAACACCACTAAACGCGCACGTCACGGAATGTTGAGCATCTTATAGATCTTCTCCTGTGCACGTTTGTAAGATCACACCATTACCACCAGCATCGGGAGTAAAGCCGGACGGAGATATTTTTATCCTGCCTCATGATGAAGCTATTTTTACCCAAATCCCTACCGCATTCCGTTACTCCTTCACAACTCTATCATAGTTCCTCGCATTAATGGTCTAAACTCTCTGAATCGCGCCAACACATACGCACCATAAGCCCACCCACTCGTTTGTTTCTGGTGGACCAGATGTCTCAACGGCGGGAATTGAAGATCTCATTCATGAGTTAACTTTTCTTGACGTTTCCACCATAATGAGCTCGTATTGCGTTCACCGTGCAGCCATGCTCTTTCCAGTCGTACCGAACGTATTTCACCAACATGGATCTTCCACATTTTTTTCCCCTACAAACATAGCGGCAATGAAAACATATGTGCACGCTATGTAAATTCCAACATCCGTCCAACGCTCGAACGCGCTGTGCAAACTGAAACCGGCCGTACAAGTTTCCACACCAGACCAACCGCATAATAACAGAGTTCTTCCTGAACTCCCTGGAGGGAGCAGTTCTGGTGGGTATTTTTCTTTTCCTCCGCTTTCTGCCGTACCTTCTTTCCACCACGCCCGGTGCAATTGCACACACGCCGAACTGCAACCGTAGCACTTATTTTCAAACGTTGGTCCGTTGCGCGCGGCTGCACAACGAAAAACACACCAACACGCGCGACCGCACCGGCGATGCGTTCAAATCGGAATGAGCGCTCGAACGGGTCGGCGCACCGTTCTAGGTGCCGGAGTGAACGATGATGGCGTCAGACAAGCGTCCAATAGTGCGTACTGTTTGATGGAGCTAAAATGGTGACAAGGGTTGAGTTAGGTAAATGATGATGGTTTTTTTTTGTAGGATACTGTGTTCTATGAAAAGGCTGTTTTTTTTCACTGCAGGGAACTAGATCGTGCGCGGCAACTCTTTCTGTAATTTCATTGTTTTCTATGAAAAAAATAAAGCGACTCCATTTCTGGCAAAGATAAAACTTAAGAGAACCACAGATGGATGGTTTGAGATCTCTATGGAAACTCCAGAAACTCAGAGTCTCTCTTCGCTCTCGCTCATTTCGTGCTTATGAAACAACGTTTGAGAACCATTCTCATAAACCATTTCTTTGAGATTCCCTGCCTATCGCCTCTTATCCGACGCCGGTTGAATGGGCAGTCTGTTCGTTGCGTGCGAATGGGTCTTTATCACTATGGTTTAGCGACGGAATGACTTTCTTCAGACTGTTGGACAATTCAAACTGTTGGAATTTGCCAATACTTCTTCTGCGTAGGGTACAATATTTTTTTTAATCTAATTTAGCAAAAGATATAAAATTATTAGATACACTCTCGTGATTAAATTTGAAGTTAACGTCGAGATGAAGAAAAAATAGTTTAAACGCAATTCTGCGGTTTGTAGTACACGCCCTTTGGAAATAATTGTCAGTACATTTATCGTTTCGCTCGACTAAAATGGCCAATTTTTACCACATTTCTCCACCAACAACTTTTCTACATTTATGGAATTTCCGCAGCATTGTTAATTTACATTCCCGGTATAGATATGATACAGATTGTTGATTTGTGGTCAATAGTCTTGTGAAATTCCCCGACAGTGATTTGATATGCATTTCAACACCATTGCACAACGTTAGGTCCAAACTAACCTTGGCAAGCAAGCAATATTGTCAAATATGTAATAGAAACAGTAATAACTCGTATTCCCCCAAGAGCCTACAGCTTTTTAATTATATTTGAATCAAAAGGTGTTAAAGATGGTCCACTTACCGTATGGAATATCTTAAATGTATATCGTTGCTTCTGTTTTAATCTCCCACAAGCCTAAGCAATCTACCAATCGCGGACACACGTCCTCCCACTGGTGTTGGTTGTATCGAAATGTGAATGCAACGAAACGGTAATCAAACTGGCGGCCACAGTAGCGCACTCGTCCTGTGTTAACGGCTTCTCACTTTAATTACGGCCACAGGTAATGCGATACACTTTCCCGTACAAAATTGTCAGCATTTACGAACCAATACAGTCGAGTGTCGGGTTAAAACTAACCCAATCGTTCTCGGGTTCGGACACTTGCGGTCAGCGAAACGGAACCAGAAGACCCCTCGGCGAGGGAGGTAACGAACCCGGGTCTCCGCTTCAATTCAGATCCCCGGTCCCGCTGTATGCACCGGCAAACACCACCAATCGAAAACGCTGTTGCATGCAGCGCTAATGATAATTCCATACATTTCATATGTTGGGACGACCTTCGGTGTACGGGGTGGTTGGCTCGCTTCCTCGTTGCTTCCTGCAAACGGGCCATTTTTTACGAGGTTCTTTATGCGGCTATTCAGAGGATGAATAATGGTACAACCCCTCCCGAATGGTGGGTAGGTTAGTGAAGCCCGCGTTTGATTGATAGGGGGCACCTCATCAGAGTTTTCCGTCGCATTGCTATCCGATGTCGGTAAAAGCATAGGCTTCAATTTTCTCCCTGGCCTGTGGCACGTTATCAGTGGCTAGCATCAAAAGTGGAATAAAACCGAAATGGAGAAAATAATCCCGAAACGAGCAACAAGAAGAAGAAAAAACAAGATCCTTTCACACATTCGTAAATATTGATTGATTCATTGTGGCAGGTGAACTTGAGCACTTCCTACTATTCGTAAGACACATAATTTGTCTTTCTATTTATAATACTTTTCGGCATACCGTTAAATCTATGCCTTGCTGTCCCGAATGGAAACGATCTCCCACGCTGCCCGCAGTGCCATTGCGTGACACATGGATGTCCTAAATTATTAACTTCCTTATCCAGGGTGGCACGAAAATAATTACGAATGTCTTTTCGATCGATTTTTTGTGTCCGATACGGCACACGGCAGAAGCATTCGGCATTTGTTCCCAGCCTTTTTTCCCCACTGGCAGAAAGAACCGTTGGAAAAATCGAACAACTTTGACCTTTAAAAATGATGTCCTTTCTCGCCTTCATTTCCAAGCAGTAGCCCGTTAAGGATTTGCACGCGAGCATCATAATAGGATACTTGTTTTAAAATGTTGTCACTTGTTTTTTTTTGTTGTAATACACTCCAACTTGACAAAGCCCGCATCCGGCTTCCAGCTGACGCACGATGCACAATCCCTTTACAGGGACATGTTCAGTTTGTGTAATTAATTAAATAAATTCTAACCCGAGCGCCTAATTGCATTCGCGCCTGTGCGTACATGTTCGCGCGAGGGATGATGGGAATTGTTTTGGGATTTTGGATTAACGCCAAAGAGGCTGCTAGTATCTTGCGAGTTGAGCAAAAGCGTATATAAGATAAACCGGTGCTGAGCAATGGCATCAGTCATCTGCTAGCATTCCGCACCGGTGTACAAGATTTGCTACAAGCTGAGTATTTTACAGTAAAAGTGCAGAACTTACACAAGTAACACCAAAGGATTTTAGTGAAGCTTACTTCTCGTAACACACAAAACGCTAGCTATGGCTTCCTACAAGGTGCTCGGTAGTTTCATCGTTGTTCTGCTGGTCGTGCTTGCCCTGAGTGGTTCGGCTGAAGCCGGTTACCGGAAACCGCCCTTCAACGGCAGCATCTTCGGCAAACGTAGCGGCAACTCTGTCGGTAAGTATGATCAGGCCTTAAACTTTCTCCAAAGATCCCTCCAAATCTGTCTTTAATGCACATTCCTGCCCATCCCATAACAGACTACGAAGGAAATGCCAAAGTGCTCTCCACGATGTGCGAAATAGCGGCCGAAGCCTGCCAGAGCTGGTTTACCCAAGAGCAAAAATAAGCATCCTGGAATCGGGATTCCGCTTTCGCCTTCCACTGACAGACCGACCAGGACGATTTGGTGTGCTTCACAACAACTTTTAAATAAACGCTACACTTTGGATTTGGACACGGTTCGTATGAGAATCGACAAGTACACACAGTTTGTGCCGCGTGCCACATCGCACAAAGGCTGAAGGGTTTTTTTTAGCATGTAAGCGTTCTATTCCGGAATAAAATGTTTTGTGCTACCTATCAGTAAATTGTGCGAATATTGTGCAAGGGTGGTTCATTCCAGTGGTATTTTGAAAGAAAACTCAAATTACAAGACTTTCGCCGATCTTTCTACTGAAACTTAAAAAACGGTTAAAAACACATTCTATCGGGTTGTCGTACGCACTATATTATAAATCTTTTATTCATATCACAATAAAATAACAGCAATACCAATTAGACATATTAGAAGGAAATCATCTTTCTCTCTCTCCTGCTTTTGTAAAAGATAGCATCAAAAGATCACGATTGTTGGTCGTATGGACACGAGGGAAATATGTAAACTTTACTTCACTTATTAAAAGCATTATTAATGAAGGCAACGAGAACGAGAGAAACAATTGTAGTAAATTTTGTGTTGATTCAGTACACTACTTTCGCTGGGCTGGTTAATGGACAGAGGGAATTGTCATGCATCAATGTAACTCATTTCGTTCAGAATTATGGTGATTGGTAGCACAATCCAGTTTTGCTTTATAATTGACTAAAAGTCTCATTACCTTCATGAGCTAGCAATGCACTTGTCTGCTTTTCTGTACAGCAAGGATGCGATTTAAGGGAAAGTAAATCTCACCTAGCAAACTCAACGCGTACGTAAAGCACAGCTGTAAAACAGGCTCGGAACATGGTCCAATGAATAAACCATCATAAATCCTTCATAAATTCGAATGACTTGAAATAAAATGATGCTAACGATTGCTCACACGAAGCTCTATGCGGTGGATTCGGAGCCACCAGGCACTTTTCCTTGCTTGCGTAGTTCGGCGACGTACTTGCGAAGGTAGTTCATGTAGTCTTGCATTAGCGTAGTGTAGGCCTGGAATTAAGAGAAGCAAATGCATTAACCTCAAATTTCTAATATCATTCGATACCTCTGCGCAATACGTACAGTATCTAGCACGTAGCGTGGAATATAGCCCTTCAGATCCAAGCAAAGCAGCCACTCAAATATACAGTGATCCTTTTGATTTTCGAGCTCCCGCATCGCCCAGCACGATACTTTATTCTCTCCTCTGTAAAAAAAAACGTTAAATGCGATTGTTTCAAATATGCACTCGGAATAATAAACTCCACTGCCCAAATAACTTACCTAATAAATATCGTATTTTTTGGAGCACCGGGATATTCTATGCTGATTGCTGCACTCACATAAACGTTGCCACTCTTTGCCGTTGATTCACAATCCTCACCGGGGGTTTGTTTCTTTTTCTTTTCGCTCCTATCCCCCGAGGCTGATTCGCCTCCTTCCTGATCGTCCGTGTGCGCATCCGAAAACACATCATCAGGATCCGAACCGGCATCAGCGGCTGCCCCGGCGGCGAAATCCTGTGCGCCCAAACTTTTGCTGAGCGTTTTAAATGCAGTCTTATCTTTCTTTGCGTTATCTTTTGCACCACCAGGTCCTTCCGCACCCAGCTTTAACTCTCCGTGCGATTGACTCATCTGCGGAACGGATTTTGAAGCAGGAATTTTCCCAGAAATATCACCCTTTCCGATGCTACCAACGCTTTCCTGCTCCTCCTTACTATTGTCACTTTGTTCGACCGTATCATCTCCTTCATATTCTTCAGTCACCGGAGAAAGATTAATTAACGGATTCGGTAAGATATCGACACCCTCGATTACACGCCCGTCGCGACAAAGGTGCCAGCAGCGAAGGTTTACGAAATCGCGACACTTTACCACACCACCGCCACCGCCCACCGTGGCCTGGTAGGAAATATCCGTGTGGCTATCGATTTTCTGCAAACAGAAGCATTATTAAGACACAATTCTACGCAAATAGTTCATATGTCGGTTTTTCTTGTACTCACACGAATGATTTTCGAATCCAGAAGCGTTGGATTCCATTTTGGTACTTCCTCAATTTTGTAAAACAGTTCCTCCAACAGCTTCCGGGCAGGGTAGTGAATCTTCGCCGTAAGCTTATACACTTTGCCGATATTGTCCTGATGACAACTTTGAATTGTGTCACCCTTCGCGGTTACCTTTTCAATCTTCCAACCATCGGATTCGAGCAGCGTGTACGCCTTTCGTACGCATTCGATGCCCATCTTCTTGAACTCTGCATCCTGCATCGTGGAGAGAAATAAACACAACAAAAACAAATCTCGCTATCAAGATTGAAAATGACTTGCACATTAAAGTTTTACTGAACATCTCCTGTTCAACATCCGATCAATCCTAAACTCCCGATCGTACTGATCTTCATCATTCTCGATTGGCATGGAATAACCATCGTACGGTTACGGCCTACACAACACACATTTGAATAAAACATGCATCCCTCTTTCTAGAAATACTTCTCCATCGGGTGAACTGATCTGAATTGCCGATGTGATCGGTGACCCGAACACAAAAATCTTTTCAATGTCATCGGCCCAATACGATCTACGATTGCGTAAATCTTGCTCAACATTCTGCTTGATTCGCAATTGGACTTGATTCAACGGTTTTACCTCCAGTAGCGTATGGATTGTGCCGAGAAAGTTACACACGACACTGTTTTCGTTAATAAGCGAAGAATGTGTCGCACCGGCAATTGCGTGCTGCTTTCGTTTGTGAAATATATTAGCTAAGAATTGTTTCATTTCACTGTTGAGAACCTCTTCTTTGGGATGTACGCGGTCAACTAATCGTTAATCCAGCATTCTACCTCCATCAGCCATACCATGCGAATCGCACGCACTAATTGAATCATGATAATTAAACCCAGTCAACACATCGTTGAACTCTATGCCTTGTAGTGAATTGTCTGACTATTTCTGTGCTATCCTACGGCACTGTATTATTACCTGCTCATCTTCATCGTCGTCATCATCGCTGTTATGAATGGATTCGAACGGTGAGTAAAAGTTGCCTATACTTTCCGTCCGACCAGCTACTGTTGCACTCAGAAATGGACCCAGCAAAGGTGTGCGAGCATCCATCGAGCCGGGATTCGTGATCGCTGAAGAAAGAAAGTCAGCAAGAATTAATTACATCGAACGATTCATTAGCAGATCCAAATGAGCTTACCGACAAAATAATCTCTTGCATATCGTTCCTGTGGTATAACGCGACAATCCAGGAACCATGCTTCGCCCCATGCCAATACGAACGATACCACTATCAGAAGCACCTCGAATACCGGTTGAGGTGTAGCAGTCCACTAAAGAACCAACGAAACCATTCCACAATAAAAATTCACATTCGCACACATTAACAACCAGCTACTTACGTCGTAGAGAAATACTTTGCTAATAAGAAAAGCACAGGAACTAGTTGTAGATAACTGAAATGCACGAAAAAAAATAAATAGTTAAGCCTTGTTACTCGCTAGACAACAGCCAGTAGGTTGGAAAGATGGCTCATGCCTTACCGCTATCACTAGCCAATGGCTGACGCTGAGCAGCCCATAAAACAGTAGAAGAAAAATAAACCTAATGAGGGCAGTAATAACAACATCAAATAGCGATGTGTAGACCGTGTAGTGAAGAACCTGAATTTGCAGTGCGTGTATTACGTTGTCGCCAGTGATCTACAAAACAGGAGAGGAATATCCCGTCAGATTAGCACACCGAGCAGGAGAATCCTCTAAGACAACATACCACAACGCAAATGATCCACAGCAGCGAGATGAATACGACATCGAATGTTACGAAAAGGCAGAAGAACCTTCGGGCGACGGACATGCGACCCTCTTCCATGTACCCGGCAATAAACTCCTCGCTCAGCAGATTCACCGTGTGCGATTGTGAGCGGGACACTTGGTGTTTGAAGAACAATAAAAATGTATTGCAATTGGTTTACTGCACAAAGTTGTTGTGGACCCTTTCTTTACTCACTGCCGATCGCGTTCATGGGTGGACCGCTCCCATAGCTCTGGGGACCGTGCATCATAGAATGGTGATGTATGACCGGCATGTGGATTTGCTGCTGTTGGATGGTATAAAACGAGTGAACGGCCGTTCTGATGTCGTCATCATCTGCCATTATACTTCGCGAAGCATGCAGGAGTGCTTCGTATGATCTACTGCCACATCAAGATTGATCTAGAAGTGAGAAAAAAGGAAACTTAGACTGGATGTTGCGACAAGTCCAAACGAGATGGTATGTGGTAGGTAAGGAATTAACAGGTGAATAATACAATATTATAAAAGAAGAGAAATATGACACGAGTCTACAACTAATCATACGTAAAAACAAGGTGAAAGACCGAAAATTGATCAAATGATCAAGACATGATATGTATGCGATTTCACACGAATCAATACGACCCAACTTTTAACATAAGTAGTATGAACTGATACCTTTGTTTACCAGCTGTTAAGCTGTTAACACCATCCTAGCTTCTTTCTTTCTTCGACCATTTTTGAGGACCGCACCCTCAGTGCCGACTATCTATCAAGTGTTTTCGCCTCGACCAGCAAGTCGATAAGCATAGTATGATGTGTTTATATTTACAATGGTACCAATAAACGCACACATCCACTTACACATTACACACTAGTCTAGCGGTGACCAACAAAACAAAGCTTACGCGCACCCACATAAATATGTACAGCAGAATACACCAATAGGGAAGATGCATTACAGAACAGAAACAAACGACACAACGCAGCGATGACTCATGAAATTCGTGCAAACGGGTGCATTATCACCGTGATCGTTGGTGTGATTATTCATTTACCATTACAACAGAACAGCCAAACAGGGGAAACAGTTTCCACGCTAAATCTGAGGCCGGCCAATCGTTTCGCTTCAGTCGCCGTTCCGTACGGGATGATTTCCGGTCTGGGGAAGATGGTTTTTGTGTTTCGTTTTCTGCCTTCTTAATGTCTTAACGGTCGCTTAACGTACGAGATGCCGATAAGAGACGGTGTAATCTTAACGTTGCGTACGACGAACCCGCGAAATTGACGAAACAAACAGCTGACGCTAGCGTAGGGAAGAACGAGATCTGTCGGACTATCAGCGGTAGCTATGGCAGAACTAGACCACAACTGGTACGGAATCATTAAACAAAAAGCACACGAGAGGCGAAGCTGAACAGAATGAACAGCAGCAGCAGCAGAAAGGATAACAGGCACTTGAACACTTGCGTGCAGATTATTTTCATTTTTCGATTCTGAGTTTTCGCGCGATTTTGCACGGAAGAGGTTTCGTGCTCTTCTTTTAACTCGCCACAGCGAATATCTTGATCTGTTCGGTCTTCGTGCCGGAAATGATGCTGTAGTATTGGGCAGGGTGAAAATGTCAATTAGTACTGATGTTTTCGATTGTTATATCCACCACTCACACGTACAAAAGCGCAAACGCGCTTGCAGTTTGCAATGCACAATGATTGAATTTTATTGCTCACCCGCATACCAATCCAAACAACAGACTGACAATTTTGTCTATT
The DNA here is from genome assembly GCF_943734725.1 of Anopheles marshallii. Lineage (NCBI taxonomy): Eukaryota > Metazoa > Arthropoda > Insecta > Diptera > Culicidae > Anopheles > Anopheles marshallii. Next base: position 79,577,965 of record NC_071327.1, read on the forward strand.
GACTGTAGTTGTTTTGGTGGCCCGTACACGCCTCAAAAGAAAGGAACACGCTTTCACGCTTTGTTAACGACGCGCCCGAGATGACTTTACGGTACAAAAATATGCTCAATTTTGTTTCCACAAGCAAACGGCTCATGGATGCTTACATTTAACGTACAAAATGTTGGAAAGATTAATTTTTACCGAGCAATTCCCTAAACGTTTTATTTTGATACGGAGAAAAACACTCACTATTTGCGTGAAGAAATGGTAAACAAACCGTTCGTCAATGCGCTGTCAGAATTGACAGTGGCGCTGTCACCGTTGAGGTTGTACGACTCTTTTTCACCAGGTTCGAACAGCTCCTTGTACGGAAAGATTCAAATTTGAATTATATTGCATACTTTTAGGCGGTTTTGTAGTTTATGGATGATGTACGTTTGAAAGCAACAGAAAACCTGTCGAGGAACAAAAATGGCAAGTTTTTTTATTTATACGATTGTTTAGATGACTAAGTTAATTTTTGTGCGTGAAATACGATCATTTTTTTATTTTATACATTGAACACCAAGCTTTAAATTGCACCACACTGATTAATCAAACTGGTTTTCACTTCTTTGGATAAGTGTGAGAATACGAAATTAAATATGTGTTTGTGTTCAAATATTTTTTTTTCAATTTTCGAATTATTAATATATTTGGTATAACATGAATATATTTGGTAGATGAGAATCGGTATCATCTCCTTCTTGGCCTTAGCATCCTTAGCATCCGAAATGCAGCAAACAGGCTCCACTTACTTACTCACTTTAGGTGAGCTGAGCCCTCGAGCTAGCTCAGTAGCTCATGACACAGTACTAAATCTCAACCATCACCGAATCTCCCTCCAAGTAGCGCGATTAAACGCAGAAGGGTGCAATTAGTTCTGCCGTTTAAAAGCATGCTACCGGTATTTGACACAGTCGCCGTCTTCGTCGTCGCCAGTAGTCAGTCCACTTGCTGTTCAGGTGCGCCTGGACACATGGGTACACATATGGGGCGGCACGCAGAACATGTACCGAATAATAACACGATCGTCCATTCGCCCGCGAGATCTTTTGCAAAACCCGAAAATCCACTCCGCCCGGCACAGCAACAAACCTTTGCCTTCCAAATTAAAGCATAAACCCCTCCGGGCAAACGTCTTTGATACAATCTGCTTCTGGTTTCTGCCCCACGCCGAGGGGACCAATGTTTGCAAATGCTAACTTCCGAACATCCCTTGACAAGATATCATCTCCATCGCCATGTTCCCGGTTGGGTTGGTCGGTGGTGGTGTTCTGCCTGTCGAGTGGCCCGAATGAGAATGTAACATTTTGAATGAAAAAAGACGATTAAAAACGAAAACAAAAACGTACAACACACCCTGTAGTCACAGAAGTCATCGAAATCGCAAACAAAAAACTGAAATCAAACATGAGTGAAGGGGGCTAGAGACTCGGAAGACACACGGACTGTACGCAAACGAAAGCCATTCTTACTCAACCCAACGTTCTGCATCGCCGTGAACTTAAAATAAAGCCCAATTCCTGCGAAGAGCTCCCGAGGTACAAGTGAACCAGCGCAAAACGAGAGGATTGATTTGAAATGCTAATTTTTGCTCCTTTTTAACCTCCCAATTCGTAGCGTCAGGCGCGTCCTCACTCAAAAAAAAAGACCCGACTTAAACAGGGAACCGAAAGGAATCAAGCACGGAGTCGCGATAACACTCCTCCCCCTGAGGGCACACAGATCAAGATCTTTCTTGAGGACGAGTGAACAAAAAAAATGTATAGATCTCCCGCCAAGTCAACACATGAGGCGTTCCCTCGGATGAGTTTTTTGGGGAGCATTTGTTTCGGTTGCATGTTGCTACCTTTTCGGATGTCTCTCGCTTGGGTCCTCTTTAACCACTTCGGACCGGGGACTTTCGCCTTTCGCCATGTTGGCGCTGTACAATTCCTCTTCACGAAACCTTGAACGATTGCGCCGACCCTTGTTTCTTTTATTTCTCGTGATCTGTCCAAGGTCTTGTGGATCGATGGGTTTGGTGGTTGCTTCCAGTGGCAACCCTGTTTTCGGGAAGGACACATCGCCTCCGGGGGGCGTTTTTGGCCGATGTGCGAGTCGGCGTTCAGTACGGTGTGTCGGGTTTGGGCGCATCTTTTTAAAACCACTGCCACTACCGTATCCACGGAAGGACACTCCGAATAGGCAAGGATGTTATTAATGAAGATTAATGACTGACTAGTCATCATCGGCATGATCATTCGCTGGTAGGGGTTGATAATTTAATAACGCCAGTAGGCAAAAGGACGCACAACCCACCATCCAGGAAGTGGTCATGGTGTTGCTCCAGTTTTAGCGATTTCTAACGGGAATTCGGCTGAATTCGATGAAAAATGAACAATGTATACAGCAGCTACTGCTTACGAAATCTCAAATTTTTGTTACATCAAGAACCCAGTAAAGCCTTCAATTCATCGTTCTACTACTACTCCTATTGATGTTTGATGCTTCAAGTCACAGACATAAAAATTGTATAATAAGCCTCCTGCTTTTTGGAGATTGCACTTAAAAACCGACGCCACTGACAACTATTCCCCAAACCCCGAGATGAGAAAGCTCAAGATTGGTTGACGAATATTAGTAACACTGTAAGAATAGGTTAAAAATTCTCTGAATTGATTAATATCCTTCAATGATTTGAAATATTGAATAAAAACATAATGATCATAATCTTTTATATGTATCTTCTAACATTGAAGCAATGATAATTGAACAAGCATGACGCACTAACTGTATGTTGTTAGCTCGATCGATCGCCTTGTAACGGGTTGTTCCAGTTTAATTTCTAATCTTTGGTGCAAAGGTGCCAATTCCCGAAAAGATTTAGTTTCCGCTTGGAAAAATGGGAAGATCAACAACGGAGCTATCAGCAGACATCTTCAGCGACTGTTCTAGTACGGAACCTCGATCTAATATGCTGACGCAAAATTAGCATATAATGAGCCCCATCTTGCATAAACATATGTTTTGATTTTAGCAAACGATTCCTATCCAGTTTTTGTTGCACTTTTGTTCCCAATTTCTGGAGGTTTGTGTTTGAGGAAGCTGCTCTCTGGGAGAATTCTGTGTTCTGCATCTGGAGCTATAGGTAGTTCGGTTTGCGGTTTGATAACCATAGCATATCATTTCGTTTATTAATATTCTTAAACGGTACAAGTTAGCCGACGGAACGACGGACACATGACGATCGATAATCGATTTTGAACGCATCTTTCGGCTAATCGATCTCCCGCTGGACATGGTTTTGGTGGAGCTGTTGTAAAACGATTCCAAGATGTGGTACCTCGGTTTGTGCTGGACGGTTCTGGATTTTGGGCCGAGAGTGGCCGAGTGGAGGTAATAATCGTCTAGTTCCGTTTTCACTTTCCAGAAGCGCGCCCTCCAACTGTTTCGCATGATCATCGATCACCAACGAGCGAACGAGCCTGATGTGAATGGCGCCGATGAGGAAGAAAGCATGAAACGTTTGAATGAATGGCAGCGGTGGTAGCGGAGATTTTCCACAGTGGAGCATACGGCTGCTTCGATCGTGGCGCTTTCCCATTCATCCCCAGGAAACGAAGGCAACCCAATACGAAGCCCTGATCATTTAATCATGCCAGATTGCAGTGCGCATAATTGGATGGTTTATCGCACTAAACACACCAATTTTTCGGTACGAAGTTTGGAGAGCGCTGCGCATTTTCGGTGCTTGGGCCACGTTTCTGGCCAACGCCGTTGCTGACGTACGAGCGGAACCAAAATTCGGTATGAATCCACCACACTTGAATGATTGTTTTTCCCCTCCTTATCTCCTCGAAAGGAAGCAAGAAATTAGCGTTGACGTGTATGACCTATGCAAGAGATTGTGATGCGGTCCGATCTTCGAAAAGATGATCAACAAATCGAGTGGGCGCCCTCATCTCATCGATGCGCAGCTTTTTTGGGTGAAGATTTCCGAACGCATACGGCCTTCGCCATTTGGGGAATACTTCACCGAAAATTTCGCGAGCAACGCATGCCCCTGGTACCGGTACACCGTTTTCATTCCGTTATCAGAGGATGCACGAACCGTGGGAAACCGTGAACCGTGAGCAGTTGGAATGAAAAATTTAAAATTAAACCATCCTGGTTTTATTCAGGAAAATAAAATGTTTAACAACCCGAAGGCACAACGGCACAGGGAAGGAAATGATTACGATAAACGATATGCAATTATTGTTACGCGTTTGGGCATTCGTGTGATTGTGTGTGTGTTTGAGAGTTTTTATTTTGGAATGATATTTTGGTGCTGGAATGAAGCGAGCATATTGGTGGTTTATGTTTGTTTGCTTTAGTTCAGTGAACCAACAGTGGGAGCGATTAGATACATTTGTAATAAATAATAATTAAATGATTGGGAGTTTTCATAGGTCGTATAGTTTGACAGCAGGCTGGTGATCTGTATTTTTGAGTATTAAATTAATAAATGTGTTCAAAACGTTAAGTAAAATTTGAATAACAAAATACGATTTAATAGCAAGGTTAGTGATCACACTAGAACAGCTAGAACTTCTCAAATTAAACAGTCTAAACATGGAACCCATGGATTAGGATAAAATGGATATTACTGGAATAATTATTCAGATATTCTCTAGTATTTTATTTTAAAAAGAATTAAATATTACCGTTTATCCTTCAACTTCTAACCGCGTTACTCGTTTATAAAACATCAGCATTCAGCATTAGCAAACATTAGAATAAATATTGAGTACTTCTTCTTCTTCAGTCTCACAACAACTTCAAAAGACCTAGGCGTACCATTTTTGACTTTGATAGACTGCTCTGCGAACGGGGAGTTGGTCCGGATAGGATTTTGGTTTTGTCGTGTGAAAAATATCCTATATGGCCGTCGCACCCTCCAACCCCTAGGAATTAAAACCAACATATTTATATGAGTAACGTATGTTATGGTGCAAATTGGTAAACTAAAAAAAATAGTAAAAATAATAAAAACAATGAAAAATAATATATAAAAGCTTAAAAAATATAAAAGTTAGACCATATGCTTTGAAACAAAAAAAGAAACAAATTAACCACTAAGGTGCCATGTTGACACATCAGGAAACAAATTAGTAAAACAATAAATGCAATCGTTAACGAATATGGAAGGGATTTTAATAAGCAGCATTATTAATTAGTGCAATATAAACAGCGTAAAGTCTAAATTGAAGGAAAAAAGGTCGAAAGAAAGTAAAATATCCTTACAAATGAATGAAAATGATAAATAGCGTTATTAATTGCAAACGCAATGTAATGACAGCAACTACAAGCATGTCGAAATACAGCTCATTCATTTACTTACATCTGGAGCATATTCATGAGTTTTCCCATTTCCTTTCCGCCGATGTTGACCATGGGTGTGTAACGCAGGGTGAGGTTAAAGCTCGCTCAGGGCAATTTGTTGCTTCGCGCGCTTTCATGAGGCGCGTCCACCGTGTATTGTGGGAAATGGTATCTATTGGCCAGATAGCGAAGGTAGCGAGAGCAGTTGATGCGTTTAATGTATGCTGCAACCGACAGTAAATAGCAACAGATAACCTATTGCTAATGTGTTGAAAAAGTGAATATTCTTCGCATGCAATCATTAGCATGTTGAAAGCTACGTGTGTTCTTAGACCCATTTGATTAATGTTATGCGTAACGATATGCAAGTTGCTCTAATCCGTTATTATTTCAAATTAATTACTCCTTATAAGTTTTATTTTGTTTTTCTTCGCATATTGAGAGCTACATTTTTACCGTCGGAAATCGATCGATCCTTTCGATCTATTCCACCGATACTAGCCCACCGGACCGTCGGCATTTCGAACCTCATACTCTAAACCCTTTGGTCGCGAGGCAAGCTGCATCCGAGCTGCATGGTGTCAGCCTCCTGCTGACATGACCGGCCGAAAACAAGGGTGAAAAACCACAACCAGCACCACCGTTCAACCCACATCTGTATCGATCATGTTGCGTCCCGATGTCGGCTTTCCATTGCCCGGGTTCGAGGGTAATTTTGTATAATTTATACCAATTTCGCTTATAATTTTCATTTCTGAACTTCACTTTTTTTCGTATCGACAATCGCTCGGCAGGATTGGCTGCGGTCAGTTCGTACACGGTTTCGCTTCGGCCTGGTCGTGTTTCGGATTCGCACCGATCTTTCGGCGGTCAGCGTGAACCGTCGGCCATGGAATCGGTTTGGCCGTGAGTTCAAAGGTACTGCCAGTGTGCGCCCACTTCGCCAGCGTCGGCCGGTGGAAAATGGACAGACTAATGCGTAATGGCTGCGGACAGTGCCACAGACACGTGAAGGTCTGTTTTCGCCTTTCGCCAATGGCCAATTGCATCTAGGCTTCATTCTGTGGCGTCGAAGCGATAGAGGGAACCACAGAAGGGAGTCGAACTGTGAGGAAAACACCACACACAACAAGAAGCGATCGCGATCGCGCAACTCTCAAACGTGTCATGTTTTTCTTTTTTTGAAACTCTTTTTGTTTTCAACAATTCTACGCAAACCTGGAAAATATTGCATCGATTGCTTTAGTTTTGAGTCTTCGCTTTGCGCACTTTTTCATTCCGGCAAAGATTGTTACTTTAAAATAAAAATAAAACCACATCGAGAAAGAAAATACCAAAACTCAATCAGCAGAGCCTGAGCAGAGTTCTTATTGTACGCATCTTCTTTACCAAACATCCATGGAAGTCACCCTGGTAAGAAGCGTCCCGATTAAGATCTGAACTGCTTACAAACCAACGGCTTGAAGACACAATTCGGTAACGATCGACTCATGTGCAGCTTGATGGCGATCGAGTGTTAATCGTAAATACATTTCGCAACGCGCCCATGTTTCGCCTGGTGGCCGCAGGGAACACCAACGGAACGCAGATGCTCAACACAAAGAAAAAAGTGTTTACATCGTAAGTTAAACGATCGAGCAGGATGCGAAAAGGATATTGGAACAGTACGTCTTCCGATGTGGCGTTTTTGATAAAGTGGAATGGATAATCGCGAACGAAGCGTTGAAAGCCCGCTGGAGATCTTTCCTTGTTTTTTTCGGGGCCATGATTATCATAGAGAGCTTATAATGGATAAATCACATTGACTGGGCCCATTATTGAATGTGATTTAATATCATGAAGACATCATGAAGAGGTTGCCCAAAAAATATCCAAATCTGGCGGAATTTCTTGATGTTGGAACAGAACAAAGACGTCTCTAGATCTGTACTTAATACTAATCGTTAACCAAAGGTATAACTATTCTGCTATCGCTCTAAGTCCTCTAGAGTCTGTAGTGCTAAACAAAAAGATTTTTTAATCTTTATATTGGGAAGGTCACAAACGTTAAGCGCACATGATTATTAAGTAAATCAATTACTAACATATTATATCTCTGGTTTGTTGCACAAAATTCAGAATTGTTACCGACGTTGAATATAATGAACGGTTATCTATACATGAAATGGCAATATTGAAATAGCAAACAGTCGCATTGTTCAATATTTGTTCATTCCCCCTCGTCTTAACCGTTTCGGTCATATTGCTTTAAATTTCATTTGTTGTGTACGTCTACAATCTTCACCCTAACGTGCTCTGTACGGCCATATGCAAAACGCCCCAATAAGCAAACCACAAAAGGTTCCCGCAAAAGGGAGAGGTTTTAGGGAAAACAAGCAAACCATGTTTTTGCAAAGAAAAAAAAATGAGAGAAATAAAGGGAAATGGTTCCCCACAATCGCCACATGTGACGGTTTCATGCATGCGAAAGAAAGAACAAAGCATTAGGGAAGCACATGACATTTGAATAAAAGTTACTAAACAGTCTGCTACTGGTACACTTGTTCGGACATTGATTGGTTTCATGTAAAAAGTATCCTTTTCGAAAACTATATATATTTACCTTGAGCACATAAGCCAACGCAATTGTAACGATGTCTCAATCTGTTTGGGTGTACTAATTAGATGTCTATTTTAACAAAATCAATGAAGGATGACTTTCCGCTAGACGTCTATTACATTTATCACGACGCTCGGCCTTCCCGCAGCCTGACAGCTCCTCGGCTACACATCTATTATGCATCATTTTCGCACAATTTTGCATAAAAAGCGTTTTCCATGCCTGCTACGTCCAGTCTGGGTCACCTCTTTTTCACCCGAAGGGCGGAAGTGAAGGTGTTGCATAGAAGTGTAATGATAGAATGCAAATAGTGCTTAGCAGACGTGGCACGTGGCCCCGATTGCACCACGAAGAGATAACCACAACCTGTCACTGAGCCTATCGACTATCGATCGATCGGTTTGCCGGTACTGTTCGCTGTTCGGCGGTTCCCTGACACGTCACGCACCGGTGCCAGTGTAGCCGATCACGAGAGCAGCAATTGTCGCCTGAAGGTGGACGATAATATTTGGACAATTATTGCTCCCCGGCTGGATGGCAAATTAAAAACCCCAAAATACCTGTAAGAAAACAAATACGAGTGAAAGGAAACCAGAACACACACTTTCCATTCTCGGTTCGATCTGATAAGGGCCGGAAAAATGGCAAAACCCATCTCCGATAATAGTACTAATAACAATAATCAACGAAGGCCGCGTTCACGGTGCGCTCGAGATTGTATCGTGCAATTTGCGAATTAACATTTAATTGATGAAAAAAGTGAAATTCACCTAACCGAAATGGAAGGGACACCGGGAGAAAGAATGAAACTGAGCACGCAACTAATAATCGGTGACGGTTTTGCTTCCCGTGTTACGCGGTGAAGATGGTTCGGTGGACTCGGCTTACCGACGGCAAAATATCGGCCCTGGTTCCACTTTTTTGCATACGGCGGGATACCTTTCACACACAGACATTGCTCGCAGGGACAACTGTTGGAGAGTAATTTCTTTCGACGGCCGGACTGGGATGAAATCGCACCCAGCGTCCGTTGGATGCAATTAGAACACGCGGAACGTGATCTGCTGTGCGAGGAGAGATAAAGATAAGAGACAGAGAGTGGGCGAAGGAGGCACAGGGGCCGAGAAAGGGGGATTTGTGGTCAGGATAATTGATGGGTAGGATTGATAAATGCTGAATGAGCTTTGGTTCGAGCGGTATCATATAATTTGCGAATAAAGGCCAGCAGAAGAAAATTTCCACTCCATCCATCCCCAGATGGTAGGACGAATTCGGCAAATGATGCGCGATGTTTACGAGTTTGAATTTATGAACGGAAATAAAATTTTGAAAGAATAATACCCACAAGACACGTCATCTCAACATCCTAATGACGATCAAAACTAATGACAAACTTGTTTTTTTTTGCGGACGTTGCAGTTGCATTTGGAGCCGCGGGAAGACACCCGGAATATCGCCGGGCAATCAAAATGTGCCGGCACTTAAGAAAAAGCCGTCTAGCGCCTCAATTCCCGAGAAATCAAGATCACCTATTAAAGCGTGATTTCATCCAGCGATTCAGGGAAGCAAAGTTGTGCGACGGCGTTAATCAAATAGAGTGAAGGAATCCGGGAACTTGGAAGACTTCGATCACCAACCGAGGCGTGGTAAGGTTTGATTTTTGCTTCTTCACTCCCAGTACGCCTTCGGTGCCGTTTCCTACGGAGGCATGCTACAAGACACATCGCACACGAAAGTATCAATTAGAAGTGTTTTATATTTCCGAGTTCGATAAAATCCTCCAACCTTTTCGCGTTTCCTTTGCGCTGGGTATACCCTAGGATGGAAGTCGTCCAATGTCGATGTTCAGTGCGTATTACACGACTTTTGCGTGTATATTTTTGGCGGTTTTGCAACAAGGAAGTTGACTCCCGGTCTCTCCTGGTGCCGAGGAAGAGGTACGGAAGACCCAAAACGTTGAACATCGCATCGCTAGAAATGCCCCCGGCCAGATCGGACCAAATCCCGGTGAGCCGTCGTTCTTTATGATGATGAATGAATCCAGCAATTAGGGAGAATGTGTTTCGGTTCCTACGCCCGTTTTACTGGCAGAATGTCGGGCATACATTCTGGAAGGCTTTCGGTATCTTTGGTGGACATACAATTCGGGGAAAATGAAAGTAGCATGAGCTCGCTGCCAAAGATTACCTTGTTTCGGTAAGCAAAACGCGCACAGCGCTGTACCTGGGACTTCCCGACGAGAGGCTTGCGTTTGTAGTAGCGTTTTGCATTTTGTCATGATCACTCGTTGCGGTGCGATGATCTTCCTGGAATCTTGTTGACGTCCGAAAAAACAACCGTGGGTCCAACATCCCTTGCGGGTATCTTCCATTTCCGGTGAACGATTTTTGCTCCCATAGAAACCTTGCTGACACGCGGTACACTCCGGGCTCCAGGCTGGTACACCGTAAGTGACAAGTGACCCCGCCAGTGGCCCCATCGCTGACTGGTTAAATGCGACACGTCGAAAATGACCCGTCCGCAATGGAGCCGACGGTTTGTGGAGAGACACCAACAAACACGCCGGGTGCCCTCCATAGCCCGTCTAATTGTAGTTCCGGGAACAAACGGAGGATGGAAATGGAACTCGCAGCCACCTTCGGGGGCAATTACGTGCGTATCTCACCTACCGACCGTCAGGCGATCGAGGTTGTGCTGTTTGTGTTTTGCGGCCATGTCTGTGGCCATGTGTCCTTTCCAGGCTCCAGAACGCAGCGGGCACCAAACATGCTGCACACGGAGACAAGTTTTACCGTTTTTTTTTGTCGATGGGCAGCTTAATATTCAAATGACAAACGACGACACGTCACGTCCCGCGGACATCCACGCGGTGCCATCTAATGGTCCGTTGAGGATACAGTGGGCCTTTTTTTCTCTCCGTGATGCCAATATCCGTTATAAGTAATTAGTTTGCTGCGAGCTGAAGTTAGCATCGTGAAGGTTGCATCGATTGCAACGACGTTGGTCAAATGGCCAGGCAGGTCGAGATGGGCACACGGGCTCTCCTTCAAGGAGACTGGCAGTTCGAAACGGGGGTAGACACTCACCATCCACAGTGTTTTTCCACCACTTTTTTCGTTCGAGCCTGTATGTGTGTGTGTGTGTGTGTGTGTGTGTGAGGGGGTTGTTGCTTTTTCTTCCTTTGCTTCTTGCACCTCTCGATCACTTGTGCACGGGTTGCTTTGAATGATAATTGTTATCGATAATTGGGCAGCAATTTCCACTTCACTTCTCTGTCAGTGTTTCTCATATTTTTCTGCCCGGTGTGTATGTATGTTTTGTTTCATTTTACAGAGTGTGTAAATGAGGTTTGTGTTTCTTCTCCTCCAGCTGGCAGCACCACCGCTCCCATCACTCCAGTAACGTTCTGCTACTAGTTGCAAGGTTCCCGCTTCTAACAGGTGCCACAGCCAGAGTCTACCATCGTACACACCAAAGTAAGTATTCCAATTGGTTGCTACGTTTAGCTACGAAGAGCTGTCAATAGCTCTCTCCACTGGGTACCAGAACGTGAAACATGAAAACTAGCTGCATCATTTTTTTCACCCTGAAGTTCCTTAGTTTTTCCACACATTTTTTGCTTTCTTTCCGTTCAACTCACTTCGGCTCTTGGGTGCGTATCGTTTGCTGCATTCCGCGCAGGGCAATTTCGAAAGATGCGTTTGCTGCCACACTTTGACGAGCTGTATGTCAAACGGGGGACGATTTTTCAAACCGGCGTCATAAATGGGAAAATAATTGTACGAAGGTTAAAAATAACACCGAACCGCTCATGCTGGGCTTTGGGAAATAGAAGACTTTGTGAAGGAGATGTGGAAGAGAAGAAAGATAAATAAATATAACGCGCACAGGTGGTTGCAAGGACTTCTTGCATGGGCGATCCTACGGACTAATAAGAATAGAAGTTAGGTGGTCTACATACATATTAGAGATAGAGTATGTTTGGCTCAATAGCTTTGGCAGAAAGCAGCCAATTCTTATGACAATTTTATGCAGATTGCGGTGAAGCAGAGAACAACGATAAGAAAGAGCCCCCGTTGTACATTTGGTGGGACTAAAAATAAAGCATTTATTATGAGTTGCTGTCACAAACTAATCCAATTGAAGCTCTTGAATAGTAACGGATGTAATACACCAACAGAACAGGTCCTTGCCAACTGTAGTAACTCGTCCGAAACATTAGAAGCTTGCTCGAGAAACCATAAAAAATAATCATTCCTAATCAATCTGATACCTTCCCACAAAGAATTGCCCTTAACCTAAAAAAATATGCCCTCTTTCTACACGAAATCCATACAATTTCCACCAGTCGCGAACGCTTCTTAGTAATGAAAGCAATAATTACCGATGGGAAACGTAATGCATGGCACAACCGATGCGATGGATGGAAAATTGTACAAATCAAACTTTACTGCATAATGCAATGGCACCCACGCAGGGATAAAGTGCCTCGATGATGCACCACGCGTACGGCACTCCAGGGAATGGCTTCATCCATTTGTGCGAACACCAATCGAACTCATTGGGAAAAATCGTACCGCCCGACAGACGAATGAAGAAATCTTGGCGCATAAGTTACATTTTTCCACCGTTGCATCATTTATTGTGGCCGTTGCTTCGCGAAACTATAAAGATGGAACCCTCCCGGACCGACCGACTGGCCGAACCCTAAAGTGACCACTCTGACATACGGCCAGCGCATCGGAGAGGAGACATAAATCCATCAAACGTGCTGGTAGGGGAAGGAAGGCTGGGAGAGAGGGACAAACGGGTGGCCTTGGTGGGTGCTCCCGCACCATAGCCATAGTTTCCGGTGTGTAATTTTTCCGCGCACTGCGTGATTTATTGAAACAGGTCCAGCGTCTAGGGCAGCAGAATGGAGTAGGTTTCGGTTTTGTTACCGAGGTTCGCTTACATTCTTTAGATTTCCCACCGTCTTGTGCGTTGTGTTTCCGAGCTCCACCATAACACAAAAACCATGGATCAAATGTTATGCATTTCGGGAAGCCTTAGACCACGGTTCCGCGGCTGAAAGGACTGGTGGCTGAGGTGGATATGTGGTACCCCTTATGCCCCGGTACGTCAGATGAGACAACGTTCCCGGGGTGGATAAAATGTGTTATTGATTTATGCATCAGATCGACCGGGGCCAAGCATGGCGTCGATCCAGCCGGAGAGTGGCTCGGTTGCCGGAACGGGGAACGAGGGCCCCGGATGCAATGGGTGGAAACAGAGTTATTTTTCATTCGTGTCGTAAAATTTGCATATTCATAAATTTTGCAACTCTCGCCCGCTAAAATAGATGGAGCATTCACGATGGGTCTGCCGTGCGTCCTGCCCTGGGTTCCCATTGCATTGGGAATGAAGGAGAAACGACCACGGCAGCAGTTACAATTCGAACGCGTCGGTACTGTGCAAAGCGTGGTGAGAAAATGGAAGGAAGTGCAGAGGAGTTTAGTTGTGATGTTTGCTTTCAGTATGGCGTACGATTGTTCAGCCTTTTGTGGATGTGATGCACTTTTTCTAATGGTAGCATACAAATGCGGTGGTCAGACAGCACGTGGAATATAAATTGTTGTTATTTATTTGATTTTTAATCTTGTATTAGCAGCAAAAGTAGAAGGAAGTTTTTTTTTTTAGAAAATATTAACGATTGTAATAAGGTTAAATTAATACAAAGAATAACAATTGATTATCTTTTTAAAGCTTAATAAATAATACATATACATCATTTAATAATATCATAGAAATGATAAATTTTACATTCATGTTTAAAGGCTCTGCAAGGCATAGTAAAATAACTAGCGTCAGTTCTTTTAAATTTCATGAACTAGATTGATTTCAATTTCTTCGTGGAATTTAAATGGCACCAAATCCTATTTCTTACTAGTGTACCGTAGCAGCATGCATTCTAGTACACGATCACAAATTAGGCAAACATGGCTTACCATCGTGCCAAACAGACAGCCAAGTAATCAAACAAACAAACACCACCACCAATACCACCCGGTTCTTATTGAATCATTAGCCCATTATCAAATCACCTCCAAATTACAGTGTTTTATTGAAAAGTACGGTAATTTGATCTTATTTTCACTTAATAATCGCGCCTAATTTGTAACACCCCCCCGTCCGTACCGTAAACCTCCCGGCTCCCGGTTCGTGGTGTGAAGTTCGGCCCATTCGGAAGTGAAAAATCCGGTGCCTGTATCGAAACCGAGTGCTTCCACTTGTCTTTCCCAAAGCGTGATCCGATGCCCCTATAATAGGACCAGCCAGCCAGCCAATTCATTCCACTAGCAAAAGCTGCTGCCCGATGTTCACCCGATTGTGTTACAGCCCGCAAGGAACGTATAATAGTTTGTTTGTAAGCAAACGCGTACAAACAACCTGTTCCACTGGCTGGTCGTGGTGGGTCACCGCGAATTTTGTCGTGAGCCAGCTACTTGGCTTTGAGCCCAAAATAATCATCATCATCAGCAGCGGCAGTCGGAGCGGCAACAGCATCAAGTGTTTCGACCCGTTAGCAATACCAACATGCGCCAGATCGTCAACGTCATTATTTTTATTATTTTATAATAACAATAATCATTATGATCATCAATATCATAAAGAGTCATTATGTACTTAGCACATATTTAAAGCACAATCGCAGGCTCTAGCATACCACTGCAAGGGCAAGGTGGAAAGAGGTTTCCACCACGATCGATAGTAGTTGTGGATCGATCGGATCGGTTCACACTGCACCTCGCTCAACACTCCACCCTTTATGCACAGCAGGATCGAACGCGTCAAAGACCTCTCACCCGGTACTGCGAAAACAAAACCTTGCACTCCCAGACACGCTCGATCTATCCGAAAATCGAACACCCTTTACCGCCAGGCGAAAGCCTCAATCGAGCGCTCGATCGTAGCCCTTTGATAAGGTCGCCATAAATCAAAGCTCACGGGTCCAACCCACTGGTGAGCGAAACCTAGTCTGCCTCGATGCCTCGCCAAAGGAAGCTTGTTCCGAAACCAGAAAACTCGCATCGCTCGCTACTCCTTTGGGGATGCAACCTTCCAGGACACCGGCCACCAGATTGATTGATTGATATTGATTCGAAGTTTTTAATGAAAAATTCTTCCTCAACCGGCGTGCAGTGTGCTGCGGCCAGCTTCCCTGAAAGGAATCCCCGACTAATATAGTGTTTTTCGTATAAAACTATAATATATTTTATTGATGGTCGAACCGTAAATCAGGCCGGACCTGTCAGAATTTCTAATTGCAATGCACGCCACGGATGATTCACGTCCACGGGCGGATGGTTTTCGGTTTCGCTGGGTGACAAGTCGGTCCAGGTGGAGAAGGAAGAAGGAGGGTATATTGGCAAATAACATTTGTCTTGTTTTGTGATTGATTTCTCAACAGTGATTGAATTTTACCGGGGATCTGTCCTTGCAATTCGGGGCTGAGAATCAAGAACCCATGAACTGAGTTATTCTCTTTGAGGTGTGGATGAGTCTATGGTAGGTAATGCGAAAAATGTGGAAGAATGCAATTTAATGAACAACTTATCTACGATCAACAAGGGACGAAAGTTTCGAGAACTCTCTTCGACCAAACAATCTACAGTGTTGAACACTTAAAATTTTAATTATCTCATCATTTGAGATAATCATTGATACGTAGACAAAACCATCCAATAATGATGATCGACATTGATTAGCTTCTGAAAAGAAGGTTTTAGAATCCGCAAGAAACACAGGATAATTATGTCTTGAGCATTACACCATTCACTAGCAAAAGGGCTAATCGTATTGCTTTCTATCTTTTAACTCATTTTTTCTTGTTGGAAAGTTGAACTTAATTTAATATACTGTGCAAAAAAGTTAAAATAACCCTTCACATTATTCACATCACATTTTTATATTGCGGTGCGAACTCTTAAATTATGAAGTAAGTTCCAACGAAAAAATGTGTCTCTGTGTCATGGCATTTTCATTACGACAGAATTTTCATCCGATGCTGGCCCATTCCATTCACCCTTGGTCTCCTTTATTCTCAAATAATGCATAAATAAAACGAGGAGACGCTTGTCAATCGAGTCAATTGGGTATGGAAACGTAATTATGAAAATCGCAATGAACCGTTCGCAGCGTGGAACGCTTGCAGTGAAACAGGTGTCCTCCACCATGTTGTGGAGGCAATTTGCAATTACATCTGTATTTTTCCATCCGTTTTTTTGTGCCTTTTTTCCTATCCACACTATGTTGCCATACTTGACTTTTAAACCTTTTTTTTTACTGTTCTGTGTCGCTTTTCCCGATTTACACAGTTCGACAGATTGGCGAACGGCAGCGAGGGCTGAAAGATGATTTGTGTGCAACAATGCAACTGTGCATCGTGTTTTATGTTTTGTTCGCACACGCATACGACAAACGCAGGCGTACGAAGCGCTCACCTGAGATGCATTTGCGTGCGTACCACACGGACGACACCGGTTTGTTGGTTGCCTTTTTCGATAATTTAATTTAATTTAACTGCATTAACTGCAATAAGAGCCACATTTACTGTGATTGCGCAATTAGCCGTGCATTATCAGGCACGCGCGGTGATGCATTTGCATGCCATCCTTCTCCCATTGCGGCAGAATGCCAACGCGAGGTTCTTGCTGTGTGAGTGTGTCTCGTGTTTAGTGAAATGGTTTATCATTTTATTGAGACTACTGAATTGAGCGCTGAAACGGTGATGGCACTTGTAAATAATGGAGGCCACCTTTGCACAGCTCTGCTAGCACGGGCTACATTTCAATTGTAGCAACGTTTGCCTCATCCCCGGCGATTCTTTCCGTGTTTCCTGTGCGGTGGTGCTATGAATAACTAAGTGGAACGGAATTAAACTGCGTCTTCGCGACGATCGTCTGGCGAACGCCATGCTTAATGCTGGAGCAATTATTAAACGACAAGGAAACTCTCACTCACTCATTCACGCACCCGTTGGCCCGTCTTGGGTGACTTGCTTGGCCAACCTCTCCGCCCTTGCCCGAAAGGGGTTTTGTTTTGCCTCCTACGGTACGGCATCGAAATTGATTTGTTCCGACACGTTTAGCGGTTGTTACTTTCTCGCCTCACTTCATCACGCTTTTCCCACCTGTACCCGCACCTTTGTACCGACAAATCAAAAGCGAGCAATTTAACGCTGGTTGGAATTCAATTAATTACAACACTTGTTCCTTCTGCGCTGGTGAGCTCTTCGTGGAAAGTACGTGGAATCGTGGTGGAGGCATTCTTAAAGAATTAATGATGTGCTTGCGAGAACAGTGAGAGTATTTATGCAATACTTCAATGCTTGAAAAGCGAAAGCACCCAACAAGATGACTAAATAAAGGTAATGATGATATCCACTATTTAAAAAAAAAAAACGAATCGAGAATTATCAATAAATGATGAGTAATATATATTGGAAAAATCAACATAAAGTCAAAATAAGTCGTTTTTAAACATTAATCTTTATCATTAATCATTAATATTGCTGTACATAAGATTTCAATAGGTATTGATAACAGCATCAATCCAATAATTAAATGTTTTTTTTATCAACCTAGTAGTACATACCAGCCGCCGTCAACTTTAGTCGCCACTGTCTAAAAGAACTTCGTGAAGAACGGATTATTCGGTTTCTTTCCCATATTAATCCTATCCTACTACAGCCTCGGAATGTTGAAAGATTGGTTTAAATGGGATTTAAATCCAATTTAACTCTATTAAATAGCGTGTTTTTAAACCATTTTCCATACCTTATAGGAACTTAAACGATCGACAGAGAATTGCGAAACCCCATTGCACAATTGAATGCAATTTAAAGAAATATATCAAACTCAATATATTACCATTTACAACGTCTCAAATGAATTCCGCGTGATTATATGATCATAATCTCAAAACTATCACCACTGGCACATTAGTGAAAGTGTTACAAAATGCTGCTTTTTATCGTTTATCCTCCATCGTACCGCATATTTCGTCCAACATTTGAACGCATTCTACTGCAGCTGCATTACTAAACCTCATTGCGTTTGCAGATTTCAAACTATCTTTCCGATTGGTAACAAAAAATCCCCTTACACATCTCGAGCCCTCCAGGTCCTTTCCTTTCCCCTCTATTGTTCTTATAGCCCCACAGACGGCCAAACATGCAAAACTCTTCCGAAACTCGTACATCACGGAAACAAGAAACGGCCAACGACGAGGACGGTTTCGTGCAATAGTCGACCTCATAAACCACTGCAGTACATGACCGACCACCCGCTCACTTGCTGGTGCACGACCCATTAGACAGGATATATTGTGTGCATGGCGTGGAATGCATACACGCTCCCCAATCCTCAAACTTCTGCACGGAACCGGTGTCCCCGGAAGGCGGTTTTGGCGAAGAAAAACGCGTGCATATGCATTTTCATGTTCGTCCTCCGCGGAAGGATGCAACGAAGACGAAGTTGATGGAAGGAATTGAAGCAAAACAGCGAGAAAGCGAGAGAAGGAAAGATGGTTTGCGTTTGCAGAATGCATAAATTCGTACGAACTCGTAATGCCGACGGTTTGAGGCGTTTGTGAGCCGTTTCGATTTTCTTGCCCTGCGGGCCAAATCCCAACGCCCTGCCCCATGCACAAGGCGCGCGATCCTTTTTAAGGCGAAGGATTTACGCTGTCTGTCCATTGCGGTCGGTTCGGCGCGTATCTGTCCATTTCACTGAAAGCTGCATACGTCAGAGGGGTTGAACGGGTGGCGGCCATGGGGGGGAAGGAGGCATTAAAAATACATAAATTTCGCCCCGTTGCCCGGGCTGTGCAGCTTGGTGCAGTTTTTCTTCCCGTCTGGTGGGACACGGGATGACGGCGATAGAGGCCGCGTCTTGTCAAGTCCGGGTTGGATCCATCCGTCCGTCCGTCCGTTTGGGACTGAGACTTTTCTTCGGTGTGATTCCGGTTTTTCTTACGGCACGGATACGTACGCTTTGATGGGGGCTTATCTGAGTGAGGCTTCGTTAGTGTGTGGTGACCCTAGGAGTTGCTCATGTCCAGTTGTGTTAGTTTTCAACGAGTTGTTTTGAGTTTTGTTAAATAATTGTGTGTTTTTGTTCTTTTATAATTGTTTTGTTAATTTACTCTTACAGGTATTTAAATTGTGCTTTAAAAACTGAAATTTACTTATGCAATTGGATGACTGGCTGTGTTACCTACATAACTTTAGTGCTTACGATCATAGAACTCTTTTTCAAGAATTGTGTAATACTCACCGTCCTCTCCGTCACTAAACGTAAAATATCCGCAGCTACTTTTCAATTCACCTACCCAGTTTGTCTCGATGGTACTTGATAAAATATTATGCACCATCCGTTCTGTCATGGTTTGGTGAGTTCTGGCAGTACCCCCGGTTGAGTGGAAAAAGCAAAGGCAACACCAACAACACCGACAAAAAAGAAGAACACGCAACTCTTTCCCCCCCTCCCGAGTGGCCCTGATGGTCTGGGTGGGTGGGAAGACAACGTGCTTCCAGGGGGTTCGTTGAGGTTTCGTAAAAACAGCACCGGAATATAAATCAAGCCGTTTGCGTCCGTTCGGGCAGGCCGTGGCCGTTTGGTTGAAAAATTCAAAAAGACATCGATCGCCCATGGAAGATGCCCTCCTTTTGCCGTTTGGGGTTTTGAAGTTGATGCAGTAAAACACACATGCATACAAAATTGAATGCTCGAACCTCGTCGTGAAAATCATCGAGAGCGGGATCATTCATAGCAATGCAGTGGAGTTGGTAGAACAAGAACGCACCCCGTTCGAGGGTTGTTACCACAGAGCCAAAGCCTTAATCCATCGACCAAGAAACGCTGACAACGCGGGTAAGTTATTCATCGCTTCCAAGACGGTGCGGTGTGTCTTCTTCGTGGTCGTGGTCGTGGTGGTTTTTGTCCCTTTTTTATGTCGAGGTACGAGTTCGATTTTAAAATGGCTGCTGCAGGCGAACAAACGAAAAACAACAACAGCTCAAAAGACTTCTCGAACTCTCCCACGCCATGCCGACCCCGTGAAGGCACAGCACGATGCATCCGTTCCCTGGCTCGAATTGGCCAACTGTGGTGGTGGTGATGGAAGCAATGAAACAAAAAAAAAGATATCGTAACGCAACGCAACGTGGCAAATGGCGGCAAATTCATCATGCTTCGAGCTGTTTCGGAGTTTGTTCGTGTTTTCTCGTGTGGAATATGGAATATCGGACCGAGTTGGGTCGCGTCGTCGTTATTCCTTCCACCTTCTGGTCGAGCTGTCTGCTGATGTATGCGAGCACGAGTGTTTCATCTTCTTCTCGAATGTTTGTTCGCTTTTCTGTATGTTTCAACCACCCAAAGCACGGTGTAGTTGCATCGGGCCCGGCTGGGTGCAGTTGTGATTGGTTGGAGGCTGCACGAATGCTCGTGGCGTGTGGGGGAGCATCGAGATGTCGATTCCGGCCGTGCGGGGGCCCGCTTTTTTTGCCCGCTTTAACTGCGTTTCTGGTCGCGTCGGTGGAGGCGATACTGGTGGTTATGTTCAGTTTGGTCGCTTTAAAATGGCGTGTTGAAGGAATTCGTGAGGTTTCCGCTTCGTTGTTGTCTTTTTGTGGGGTTTTTAAGGGGGATCAGCATGCTTTTTTTGCTATGGAAAAAGATCATTGTAAAATATATGTATTTTTAACTCTAGATTTGATGACAAGAAAAGCAATTACAGGTTTTCGAAGAGCTAATAGTTACATGTTAATTTACTTATGCTCTTGAAATAGAGTTGATGTTTATATTCAGAGTTACTTTACAAAAACTTCTTTTAAAGTTTAATATTCTAAATGGCTCATTAAATTCAAGAAGACGTGCGGTGCATATTTATCTTTTATTTGTAAAAATCACAATCACATATATTTTTAACCGAACTTCAGAACAAATCTTCACGCAATATTTTTAGCTCAACGGAAAGTTTTCTAGCCACAGTCCTTTATTTTAAATTTCAAATACAAAATCATTGTAATTCCCCTCACACGTCCACCTGTTTTGCCATTCTTTCCTGATGACCCTCATTAGTGCATCTATGTATAATTGAGCCAACTCATCGAACCGGGCAAGCATCCTACTCATCCGACCCGCACAGCGAAGGGAGCATAACAAAGACTTGTGACCTCTCAAATAATGAGAGACCTCGACAATTCACGGAGAATCACGATTTTCCACCCAACGCTTCGAAACCCTACCAGAGTCGTGCAAAATCCGCAAAGTTGGGATCATTAAAACTAATAAAAATTAAAATGCAATGCTAAAAATACTGACGGGGACAGCCAGAAGATGGGCAATGAGAGGGCAGCACGGCACCACCGTACCGCGCCAAGGTAGCAACGGAAACGGATAAATAATTTAAAATAAACCTATAATTGTGCAAGGTCGTTTGTACCACGCTCCGGTACCACGGACAGACAGCGATGCACTTGCACGAATTGCAGTATGCCTCGCCGTTGCATGCGAAAGTAGTAAAAGAGGGAGAAGCAGAGAGAAGAAAAACCGGGCCGAACGGGCGGCCAATGGGACAGGTCGTGTCTTGTGCGCTTGGTGATGATACCCGTGTCCACGTTTCTGTGATTGATTTGGCCAAACCGACGTGAAGGATCGGTACTCGTTGTCATGTGTCACGGATTAATGTACGAACCGTTCCATAATTGATGTGACGGCATCGTCTGCAGCTCTACTAATGGATGAAATGATGCGAAGAAACAAGTAATTCCATCCACTAATATCCACACATCAGACGATCATTATATTCCTGAATATCGCCACATTCATGTTACCGCACAGCGAAACTGCGCTCCACACAGGAATAAACCCCATAATCTTAGCCTCTAGCTACGATACGCTAAGCTGGCTATCGAAGCACAGTTCGCGCCATTTTTCATTATTTGACAGATTGCAAAAGTCTTCGGTCAGACCTTCAGACGAGCGTTCGAGCGGGGTGGGATTACTAAGAAAAACCAAAAACAAGGCAAGGAAAATCTCCCATTCCAGGAACACGCATCAGGATGCAAGAGAAATAATGCTTATTCTTATTCGGTGTCTAGTTGGGAAGACATTCGGTTTCATCTGCTGGCTTGTAAGATCGCACTTAATCATGCACTGTCGACCAACGCTCAATATCGGACAAGTTGCCGTGGTATCGCCGTACGCAGGCAGGAAAGCTCCACATTGCACTCTGGCTGTTTGGTTTTCTTCAGATGGCTCGAAGTTCCTCGAATTGGCGTGTGTTTTTTCCGACTCCACGCTTGCAAACGCACGAGATGTGTGTTTGGCGGTGAATTAATCGTTACCGGGTCTTTCGTATGCATTTGGGTCGCTGGAGCAGTGTTACATGTTCCTGGAGTTGTGTGCTTTTATTTTTTTCTTTTCTGTGTTCACCAAACTTACTGTGGAAAAGACAAAACTCCAAAACTTTGGGCAGCTTGGTCGTTCACTCCTTCCTCCCGTGCAATGGATCCTGGTCCTTTTTCCATGTAGTGGACGTGTGGTGAAGTTTTCGGGGCTGCTTTCAAGTGTTCTGCCGTTTGTAAGCTGAAAGCGTATCATTATCGTGTGCAGGCAGAAAAGAACCGGGGGCCCGGGCACGGAGGGTGATCATTTTTGGGGTAACTCCACACCACTCACACACGCACACCAGAGGCTGGGAAAAACGAACCCGATTTTCGTCCCGTTTGTGTTGTGGCGTAAAGGAGGTGCGGGACCCGGAACCCGGTGCCAAAGAGGGAAGACAGTAGACGATCATTCATTTTGCACTGACGTGTTGGTGGAGTGGAGTAGTTGCAATAAAAATGCATCCCCTGACAGACGGCCCGAGTGGTTGAGCAAACGATCGACATGCGAAGCAATGCTGCTTTTGGTCATCTGTCTCGCCAAGTGTTTGCGAAACAGTGTTGCATTAGAAGCACCATCTGAGGATGGCAACGGAACCCATCCAGAACGGCACAGACACACACACACACGCGCACGCATTTATGTTGACCTTGAGAGACGGAAGAGAAGAAAGCTATAATTTAATTGCAATTAATAATCGGTTAGCCAGTTATGAGGAACTGGTCCGGATTGGTGTTTTCTCCGTGTGCTGCCAGAAGGTGCAGCGATGGAAGCGACATGCACACTATGGAAATTGTGATCGATATGCCATTTTGTTTGCCGAGCTTCGTTTGCAATTTTAAACATTATAATTTTCACATGGTTTTTGGTTTTGTTTTTGTTTTGTTATTGTTTCTTAAAGAAAAGAAGTAAAGCACGAAATGCTAAAGGATATTGAATCCAGTTTTTTCCTTGATTTTTATTTAAAACCTTAACCGTAACCAATACTGGTCAAACTAATGAATGCTAACAAATCAATCGGAAAATTCTCGGGATTTATTTTTATAATTTTAACAATGTTCTCCTAATATTGGTTTTTTGTTTCTATTTATGTTTTACTTTAAACACAAAATCAGTTTTAAAAAGTCATTGTTTCGTACCCCGATATATTTACCACTAGTTTTATTTATTTAAGTACATTAAGATGAACTTTTCTGTTGTATGTCTAAAAAATAAATATGATTTAACAATTTTATTTGCCAAATAGCAAACAAACTTTCCACTGGTTTGCCTTAATGCTAAAATTCCAATAACCATGTCTTTTTTAACAGTTTTTGTTTGAGTCTTACAGCGTTGTGGAGCAAAACATCAATTAATAGTATTTCAGTCATTTAATGTACGCAATTCCTGGAACCAGTAACGGTTGAAGACTACCATTTTAATTAATTTAAAAAAAGTGTCAAGAGTTATGTTTTCAGAGCTTGAAGAGGATTTCCTGTACAATTTATTTTTCTTTGCCTTCCGATCTTATTCTCAATAAAAACAAGTTAAGATCCATTCTCCGGCACTTTTTCTCAACGATTCATCTTGTGTGCAACGAAGCTTCACGCTTTAAGAAGCAAAACCCAATATATTCTCACGCTTAGTTTATTTGTGTATGCAGTTCTTGGTTCAACTGTACGCATTTCCTTCAGAGTTCCTTCCCATCGCAACTATTTCTCTGTCTGTTGCTTCTTATTGTACCATTCCCTGCCCAGGTCTGATCTGCAAACCGATTGGCAAGCGAACGAGTTTCAGTTTCGTCCGTTTCGGACCCACAGCCAGACGAATGGCTGTATATATTCTTACTTAGCTTGTTCACACACTTACACTTCTGGGTGCGTTTTACGGCCGGAATTGTGAGTCAACAACAGATCGAACACTTTCCGGTTGGTTCTGTCCGTGCTGTCAATGGCTGACTGTGTGTGAACCAAGCGTGGTTTTTGGCGAGACGTGTCCATTCGTCCGACGTGCCGGTCAATGTCAGTTCTCCGTTGTTGTCGGTGCAACCCAACCGAACCTTTCGACCAATCAATCCCTGTGCATCATGGCCAGGACGGCAATGATACCTCGGGTGGTGCACCAGTTTGCCAGACAGCTTAAGTGTCTGCTCGCCCGGTGGTGAAACTTCCGATCGCCGATCGGGTGCAAAGCACCCCGAGCTGAAGGTCAAGCTGGAGTTGATGTCTTTGCTGCGGTGTTCGCCAAACTCCTGGCCAAACTCCTCGGGAGGAGAAAAGTCCATTGTAACGATCTCTCTTATCTAGTCCACTGTTGGCACAATGCCGCATCGCCGTGTCTCTCATTAGCGGTAAGCAAATAAAAAGTAATCCAATCCACCATTTAAACGGTCTGTAAACATTGTCACGCTCATACGCGACACAAAACCCATCAGTTGGCGTGTAATGGAAGGCCCCGGACAAACACTCGCTATGACAGTGAAATTATTATCCATCATTGATGAACTATAAATCCCCACTCCATCCAGCACTGGCCGGCACTCTTTCTACACTCCGCTCTACCCCAACCACCTGAGGAGTAACGACAACGTCAACACCCCGGTACAAGCGACTAATTCCGGGTTTTATCCGGATTTTACGCTTACCCTTTTTCACCCGCTTCCGATGTGTGTAAGTGACCGCCAAACGATGGCCGCTCATTGCTTAATCACAGCATGTTTGTTTACATCGATTTATCACCAACCGAAAGATAGATTATCATCGCTTAAGTGCCTTAATTTCACTTTAATCACCCGCTAATTTAATTGTCCAATTTATTGCCTTCGCTTCGGTGGCTTCGGGTGGTGGCTTGTCCCTTCGTCATGCCCGCCCTGTGCCCGTGCCACGTAACTAGCAGGTATGGTATGAGAATTATAATTTTTTCAACACGTGGTAAATTAAAGATGTAAATTGAATTTGCTACTTCCAGTTTCATCTGATTCTTTTGCTTGTCAATTAGTGTAGGTCATATTGAGAGCTCATTAGAACCATATTTTCTATAATATTATTTAAATAGAACCTTGTAATGACAGGTTCGAATATTAATAAATTAGTTCAACCATTTACATGTTTAGAATATGCCACAAAGAAATTTAATGAACTTCTTTACCTCACTTTTGCGAAAACGCTAATGATAAACAATTTTGTCCTTCGATAAAATAAATGACAGTCGACCATTGTGGTGTATCACAAAAGTTTGCTAGCGCCTGCTAGGTGTCGCTAGCAGTACAACTGCAGCCACGCCTACCTTTTTCTCGCGGGCATAAAACATGCATGACAGAGAAAACGACACATGTGCGAGCAGGACAGCACGTGTGCAATGGCTAAGAGGGAGCAGGAAAGACACTGAAGAAACGTACAGCATGAGACAATTCTCGACGTTCGAGCGAGCGAGCGAAATTTGGAGAGAGATTCCATTCCGTATGAGTGCAAGCAGGAAAGACAAACGGGTTAGAGTGAGCACTAAGAATTTTTACATGGCCCGAGTCCAAAACTTCGCTTTGGGTTAGAGTGAGCACTAAGAATTTTTACATGGCCCGAGTCCAAAACTTCTCTTTGGAATAATGAATACAGAGTCCATATTGAAATATTTCATCCAATTGATACGTTTCAGCGAAAAACGTGGAAATTGTAACTTATCAGAGAAGGGGGTAAGAATTTTCCTGCAACAAATATTATCTCATGCAGCTTTATAACTATTTATCATTTCTTTGACAATCAACGCGTTCTTATCATGTCAACACGTTAATGTCATTATTCGCTAGCTGAGGTCTAACCGAATAAAACGAATAGACGAATATGACAAAAGAAGAAAGCATCTGCACGTCGCCTAGAAATAGACCATACTGCGCCACCATACCGGAACCGAACTGGCCACAGTCGGTGGGTCACCGGGCTGACGAGGCGC
Source organism: Anopheles marshallii (assembly GCF_943734725.1). NCBI lineage: Eukaryota > Metazoa > Arthropoda > Insecta > Diptera > Culicidae > Anopheles > Anopheles marshallii. The sequence goes on from NC_071327.1 coordinate 79,604,290, forward strand.
GTGCGACGATACCGGCCAAAGCAAAAACCCACCGAGGGCAAATGAAATCGAAACTTTAATTTAATGTTAATGATACACTCCGGAAACGAGGGCAAAGAGGGAAGGGAGTCTTGCAGGGCGCTGAAGGGGACGCGGGACTTGCTCAGACAGTTTAAAATATATTAATTAGAGAAGCGCAAATAAATGTGATTATTGTGATTGTTGTGACTGCGATGGTTTGGGTTTTGGGTTAGAGACAAAGAATGGCGCACAGCGCACAAACAGATGGCGAGGGAGCTGTGGTTGTAGGTGTAGTTCATTCTTAGCGCACACAGGTGACGTGGAGTAGGGTTTTTCTTTTGGCCGCGCGTTTTTCTCCTACACGATCGGGATGGGTGAAATGACTGACCGACGAAACCGAACTTCAGTACAATGGAAAGACGCGTTCGTTTGCGTTTATGGTCGGTGGGTTTCGGTTGAAGATGATTACTCGTGTGGGGTCAGTTTTGGGTTTTTTTTTGTTGGTTTGTTTGTTTGTTTGTGTTTGAACGTTTGATGGTTTGATGACCTGTTTCTGGTGGTTTGTTTTGTTCGCTGTGCGAAAAGAAAAGGATTATTGTTTACTGGTTTTTCGTGGGCTTTACTTTTCCCACACCATTTAACTGTGAGAAGATGCGTTTGCTTGCTTATCATGGGAATCTTGTGGTAGCCGTTAACTTTCTTCAACAAAAATACACAATCAATGTCAATGATGGAGGAAAAAAAATGGAAAATAACGAGTTTCCACGAATTGTGCATCAGAAGCTTAAAAATTGTTTTAATCAAACAAATATTCAAAAGTTTTTCTAAGTTCAAAATATTACCTCAAATCAATCGATACTGCCATATTTTTTCTTACCATAAACCCACCATCTCATTGTATTAGTTCCAGTGAAACCTAAAAGTGCGCAAGTATGCACCCTGCGAGCAGTGCAATGCGCACTCATAAAGCGTCAAAGCCCGATGGGCCAGCGTCGCTTTATCACAGCGATACGATCACCGATCGCTTATCACAAGATGCCTGTTCATTGTTGTGTTTTGCTTCAGTTTTTCCTCCGCCTTATCCGTTTATTAATTGAACGGTCATGTAATTGGTATTGACGGCTAGCGTGCGCTCGGCTCAGGTGAGGTAACGCGTATAAATGGAGAAGCAAAGGGAACTGCTTTACTCTTCTATCTCGCAAACAGGGAGACTGATGACTGTGAGGAAGCATGATCGACCGATCGAACGACTCCATCTTGTAGCTCCTGCCCTTTCGACCCTGTTGGGGAGTGGCACAAAATGTGCTGGATTCCTCTCTGTGTGCCGGTAGTAGAGCAGGGCGGAAGGGAATCTCATCTCCACGATATCGGATTCTTGACTGCGAATAAACCGATAAGGTAACACTTTGTACTGGAGATCGAAGCATCGTATAAAATTCCTAGGAATTCGAACCGGATTTTGCAACAACTCTAATGATGGTTTACTCCTGTACCAGTAACAGGGGTGCATTTCCTTTAGTTTGGATGAGTAGTGTCTTGGTTTAAAATGAAATAAGAAAAGAGTTTTAATAAAGTTGGAAAGAACTTGAACAATTTTTACACAAAAACATTGTAAAAAATATATTTTATAATCAAACCATCCCTTGGAAATGCATTAATTACATATCATCGTGGAATTTTGTTCATACAAAGAGGTACTCAACATAATTTGTTCGAAGCTCTAGGTGTCTAAAATGTCTAGTTAAAACTTCAAGCCAAAAACCAACAAATTATGAAGGTGTAAACCAAAATGTATTTTCTTGGCCATTCCAGTAGATTTCGATTCGATTGATTTGATAGTTTAGACAAGAAGTTATAATTAGAAATTTTTAATTGTTGTACATCGACATTCTTGGAACGAAACCAAACTGGTAATTTTAAGACGCACATAAGACCTAATAGATCATGGAGTCAAGAATCTCATTAAATTGCTCTTACTTACACCATTTATTTTGAATTCAACAACATTATTCAACACCATTTATTTTGAATGCGCATACAGTACCAGCTTTAGGCGCCCTAATGGACACTTATTTGGAACATAAACATACAGCCATCATGAAATTAGCCACCGAACCACGAGAGCCCCTTGACGTTGGTACAAATCAACAAAGCAAACACCAACAACCGATGGCCAATAAATCAATCAAGTACTTCATAGCTCATAATCTGCAATTGTTGCGTTTGAAACACCCTTGAGAAAAATCAATCAAACACCACACGCACGCAGTTGACGCCTCGTCCATTCTCGCAAGGCACCAAGCTTCCTTTCGAGCAGCGACAAAAGCGCGCCCTGCTTTTTGTCCTGCTGGTGTCGAAAATCCTCTTGTGTGAAAAAGATTTGAACAATAGATGTGTGGGTTGAAGATTGCAGCAAAATGTGAGCATCTCGCTTCCTCCATCCCGGAGCAACAACCCAATCCCCTCGGAGTTCCCCCTGTTCGTGTGTACGGGCAGATCGGAACCCATGCCAGTACGACTGCAAAGAGAACGTTCTCCACCACGAACCGAACCGTTGTGCGTTCTGAAGATGTAATAGAACAATAAACCACTTAATATTTTTTGGAGAGCAGTTGGTCGAGTGGTTGGCCGTACCGTGGAAGACGTTTCCGGTTTTGTTTTTGTTTCGTGGTGCTGTTACTTTGTGTTCTCCTGCACAGCATTTTTATTTTTTTTGCTGTTCGTATGCTTTTGTGTTGCTGTTGAACATTTCATCCGATTCATTCTATTCACCGTTTACTTCCTATTCGAATTTTCTGCACCCGGTTGGCCGCCTCATGGCGTACTATCCGTTTAGCTATCCGGCCCCAACCATGGCCAGTAGCCAACATCGAGCTAATACCCACGCACACACACACACACACACATGTGAGACGAAAAAAGAAACGAGTAATGAAAAACGCGCCACCGTAAATGCTGCGCGGGATTGAAAATTCATCCGAAGCTAGACGAACCACCAGCCTTTGTGGTACGATCTATCGCACGGAGCCAACGGAAGGCAACTGCTCAGGTGGAATGCTACGAGCGTGGCGAGATGGGAAGTAATGGCAAATGGAATGCTGCCTGGTGGTGGTGGTGGTGGTGGTGGTGGTGGTGATGGTGAAAAAAGGCGAGCATTGTTTCCACCCCAAACGCAAGAGTTTTCCGCTCATTGGGGCTCCCACGGACCGGAGACGTTCTTTACGTTCTCCGTTTCCGCTGTCGAGCGCTCGAGAGAATGGTGTGCTGCAGTGCACCAACTCCAACTTGCTTCTATTCAAGTGGAATTCTCTGTAGAAAAAGGTGTGCATTTTTAGACTGATTTTTTTACTCTGCATCAGGCCTTATCAAAACATACTCTGTAGTCTTTTGTTTGAAAGTTCCACAACAATTTCTAAGAAATGTTAATTTTATACAATGTAATCAAAACAAAAATATCTGCTGGAATGCACAGGGTTGTTAATGTGTAGGTATAAATTTGGCATCCATGTTTAAAAACCATCTCTTAAGAACAAATAGGGCTTAAGATAGATTCTATGGTAAGTATCTAGTGACGCAATAATTGGCCTCTCTCGAATCCAGATCTCTGATTAAACGTAATATTCATGAGACGAAGGCTTGCTAGGCGCAAACCAAACCACAAATAACTATACAGTAGAAGCTAGAAACTCCAAGGTGGTTAAATGGTTAAGTCAGTATCGTAATCCTACAATTCCTCAATGGACTATTCAGACATTAACTCATAATAAACCGAGATACGAACAAAATATTAAAAAATAGACACAACAGCCCTAGAATATAAAGTAAATAAATAATAGATTTTAGTTACTCAAGGCTTTGGTCTCCATTTTCGGTAGCAGAATAGTAATGTATTGAAAGACTTCAATCTAACTTACAAGAGCTCATAATGCCACTAGCGAAAAGTTATCATATTTGATTGCTTGAAGTACGCTAGCTTTAAGAGAATTTCAACGGCCGTCTAACAACTTCTCACTCAAACACGTTTCTTTTTGCTTGAATATAACATCCTGTAAACGACACGACACATGAAAAAAAACATTCAAAACTCACGCAACATACACGGAAAGCGTTCGAATGGGATTATTTGATGTCTGATTCATTCTCCATTTGCTACAACTTCGCTTCTTTATCTTTCCAACTGTTCCATCAGAACTTTGTCCATCACACGGGACGGGAGTGTAAGAAAACAGTTCACAAAAAGAGGCATCAAACATCAAATTATACATCTCCTAACTGTCGACGGCGACGGCGACGAATCCGCCATTGGCCTCCGGAAGGGATTTCGTGCAGCTAATCGCTCGTTCTCTCACAGACGTCCTGAAAACGAACCATGTATGCATAACCATGCCATGGTGGATTCCGAAATGCGTCTGAATCTGGCCACCGCAGCACTTCCACTGGATTATGAATTTTAAATCCATTTTTTGTTCTTTTGTTCGAAACGGTCCAAAGTTTTGACGTTTCGCTGTGTTACTCGTGTTACTCGAAGGGATGTTGTGCTTTAAGCTGTTATCTTCGCTGTACATGCCGCTTCGTGTTAGTCATTGTTCCATCCTTTTGTACAGTTTCATTAACGATACAAAAACCCACAGGAAGTGGATTAGCACTTATATGGGGATAAAGTTTGGAGCTCAGCAAATGCATTAGACAAACTGCAAACTGGAAGACTGGAAAGATGATTGCAATACGTACGGCTGTCAAACGCTGTAAAGCAGACGCCTTAATTGCTTATCGAAACTTAAAAATGATTTCGTTGGTTGGAACTGTTTCCGAGCGATGTTGCCTTACGACCAATGTTCGGTCATTGTCCTATGGCAGGCAAGAAAAGGGAATGAATTTTCCTACGGAACTTTTCCCGTCCCGGTTTCTGCTGTTCCATCTGTTCCATCAACACCGAACCTTTTCTTTCACAACAGAATGCTGTGCGTATTTCGGTCGGTTTATTGTATCGGTATCGAAATTCCCGCATTCAAGCAACAATCCCCATGCTCCGCAATAGGTACACAATCAAAAACAAACAGCTCGCAGCACAACAATTTTGTACGCCTTTTCCAAAAAGCACGAAGAACATAACCAAACCGACATACGGACGAACGCAAAACTACAACAAAAAAACGCTCGAAATCAAATGTCACCAACGTCCGAAAGTGGAACCGGTTCGGAATACTCCCAGCAGTGGCAACGGCAAAAACAAAGTCGCTTTTGATATGTTCCGCAGTCGGTTTGATTGGATTGAACAATTTTCCGTCCGTTTGGTTGCCTACAGCAGCACCGCCACAAAGTGCACAGTGACGCGCGGATGCTGCAGATCGATGGCCGCGAAATCGTGAACTATGTGAAGCATTTCGACTATTTTGCATTAATAACTTTGTTACGGCGGCTGGAAGGTGTGCACGGTAACAGGGACGCGATGCCGGTTGCCGGTTGGAAACATTTTAACGGGCTGTGTTTTACGACTATGTTTGCACGCTTTGTGCGAGGAGTTGTGCACGGTTAATTGAATGATGAAAGTTATTAAATGCATTTAATGTTTTTAATGCACAGTATGGTATCGATTTTCATCCAAACTGTACGATTTGATCTATTGATATTACATTCAATAACATTCAATTACATTCAATAACTTTAAATGTTACACACAGCAGGCTGGGTGTATTCAAATTTTACGCAGATCAATCTTAACTTTGCTCGATTGACTACCGAACTATGACAAAATGAAGTTAAAAAAATATTGAACCGACACCACATAAGCTTATGCTTTTCATGAATCTTGCTAATTAACTCGCAACCTGATGGTTAAAATTTATATTTGATTATAGATTACAATTAAAAGCAAGAGTCCTTTTAATTTCACGACAAACTTCTTCATGTCCACCTGACCTGACCTAATGGAGAGAGTCGTACGATGTTATTCTAATGACATGATCTTCTATCTGACGTCGGGAAACTTCAATTTGGTTTGCAATATTTCTATCTTTCTTTTATGGCTAAAAGATGTTCCTTATTTCAGACTTCGACTAAATTATTCTAACCCTTGTATTGTTCGTACTGAGGAATGGTATTCGCAAAACGTTCCGAATTCTTATCCTAGTCTTTTCATTGATGAAAACAATTACACTTCAATTAATGTATAGTCAAAACAGCGTTAATACCCTTATACATCGTCCAATTATATGTCTTGTCTCAGACAAACTGAAGTATTTTCGTAACGAAAATACATAGCGCCTTGAGATTATTCCATCACCAGTGTGTTTGTTGCCGAGAGGGTTTATTAGTTTCTCTTACCAGTTTCATGGAACAGTACAACTTTCATATTTTCTGTTCCCAACCATTTAATTCATCTTAATAAAACAAATACTCGAAAAAGTAAATAAAAACCCCAACAATCGCTGCATCTTCCCATCATTCGCTCCTAGGTGGTATTATACGGACCTCTTGTCCCACCGGTACTACATCCCCCTAGCGACACGGCATGATAAAAAAAAACAAACTCCCGCTACACATTGAAACCCACAGTTCCGGTCACCACCGGCACTATAGCCGTACCCCCGCGGAGTTGTGTCGGGAGATTTCAATAAATTAATTTTATTTGAATCCATTTCTCAACCTGCTCAAACGACTGCCTCCATTCCCAGGGAACCGTGAACGCGACAGTTTGTTTTCCCTGTGCACGCCCCCAACTGTGGCGGTACGGCGAAATAAAAGGCAAAGGCCCACTGGTCGAAGAATTTCCCGTCCATCCGGTCGCTTGCGGTCGTTCACGCGGTTGCATCCCGCGCGGTGCACTTTTTCGGCATTGTGACTGGCGCCAGCCGGTGCATTGTGCAGTGAACGCCTCTTAGATTTCGTTGTGTGGTCCGGGTTAAGATTTATGGTTCACTTAAATTATTCAACATTTGATTAATGTGGACCGGAACGCAACCGGGACAAAAAGGTGGCCCCGATCGCGTAGCACGGAGCAGGCGCGTTAAATCTCGGACCGGAACTCCCGGAATCCCATATCCCGCTCCAACGTGCCCGCTTAATGACATTCTTGAACGGAACGGTTCGGGTTGGTTCCGATGCATTAAGGTATCGTGCACGCGGCGGGGAACCTTCGCTGGCTGGAATGTTACGGGCTTAATGGAGTTGAACGAAGAAGGTGGAGGTGAAATAAAAAGTTAATGCCTGCCGGTTCTAGGGTGGTGAATAAATCCCCAATCGTGTGTCATTTTTAAGGCACAAACGCGCGAAGGACACGGTCTGCAAGGTTAGTGTGCAAATAAACAACAAAATATGGAGGGAAAAGCATTCGCAGTTTGAGAAGAAATTCAAAGAAAAGACGACCTATTACGTACAGAAAAGCAACAAATGCGCATCGCTCAAATCCACAACAAACCTAAAGACTGGCAATGGCATACACCAGCACGAATAGTTGTAAATATCAATCCACACGCTTTTGGGAACTGCAAGAAAGAGAATCATTCGACGGGAAAAAACACTGCTCCCATACACACACACATCGGTACAAACACACTCTAGACCACAGTCTACAAAACAAAAGTCCGGATAATGATCAGTTGCCTTCCAAATTACTTCCGACTTCGGGAGGTACCGGGTCAAATTTGTAGACGCATCATTATAATAATTATATAACTACGATTATCATCTGATTTCGCCTGCCCGCGAACCTCCTGAGCCTGGCCGAGTCAGTGATGACGGGCGGTTGCCTTGTTCGCCTCGCCACCCGCCACCGATTACCACCGACGTTGGTCAGTGTTGGATCGGTGGACAACGTGTGTCGTGGCCCTAGACGCTGACCGGAACACACCTTTTCCCTTTTTCAGGGATGCGGGCGTGTACGGCTCGGGAAGAATCCCTCGGGTAGAATCTAGCCAATAGATGTCAGGCGCCCGAGCCCGATGTTCTTGGGTGAGGAGCTGGGAGCTCGGAGGGCCGAATTTGACAAAAAGAAGAGTGAAAAAATGTTGATCTTAACTTTGGTTCGTGCATGATCGGCGAGGTAATTGCGCTGTTCCCTATGACCCACTGAGAAATAGAAGATCCTGATGGGCTTGCGATATGATCCAGGTCAGACAGGATTACCGATTGCCGATTGAAAGGGAATTTGCTCCTATTACGTATTCATATGGTATTGGAATGAATGTATCAGGAAAGTGGTTTAAATTGCATACAGCAGCATACGGTTCTACTTTCTGTCGACTGTCGGAGTATTGAATTCTTCAGTTTAGAATAAAATTGAACTTACCGAATGTTGCGATTAGCATGCTTATCGAACCTTAATTCATCCATACCGGACTGTTGGATCGAGCTGATAGCAATTCCATCATTATTGTCACTCGACAGCAAGGACAGGTGCAAATGGCCTCATCATGCAGATCGGGGCACTTTGAGATGGATCGATAAATGGGTGCTTTTTTATTCGTTTTTCAACATCTAAAACATACGATTAGCTGAATTTTTAGACCGTATCGACCAGCCGAAAAGGTTTGCACCATTTGGCGGGAGCTTTATGGGTGTATTCAAAAACCATTAGCAAGCTAATTTCTTTTTAATTATTCCCGAACTCCGATCCACGAATATGGTGAGTTCATCCTTTGGACCGTGCAGTTTTGCAGGTTGAATGACAATGTATCAAGATGGCTTGCGTATTTTGTTGATAAGTCTATTTTTAACTGAGTGTGCGTGTGATTGTTGTCATATTCGGAAGCTGTTTTCATCCAATAAGCAAAGAAAAATAATTTAAACAATAACGTCCAACAGCCAATGCCCTTCATCCAAAGTAATTTTTGAGTAACTAAAGTAATTTTTGTAAAATTACTAAAGTAACTAAAGTAATTTTTGTAAGTTTCAATAGTCCTAATAGGTAACCGTTCAAATTGGTTTGTTACGAGCAGGATCGTCGCTTACTTCACAATAACGCTATATACGCTTGTTATTGTTATTAGACTCATAAACAATTTCAATTAATTGTTGTTTCAAAAGTGTTTTAGAGAGTATTTATTTCAATTGAAATTTGACTGAAAGTACTTAAAATATTTGTACAAATGCTCAATTAGGTCGACACCAAGGCGACAAAAATCCACGTGAATTTCTGCCCACACATGCGCGAGCGAACTTTCCATCGCATGCCCGTTCATTTGTCGTATAACACAGTCAAAACAACTAAATTGAGTAGGCTTTGATGCGAAAATGAACCAAAACGAACACAAATAACAACTGCTACGATCGATCCTACTATCACAACAAAGTAACTTGTACTGGTTCATAACATTTATTGGACTTCTCCTCAAGATCTTCGTTCCATGATTTGGGTCTTCAATTCACCTTCCTCAATTATTAGTGTCGGCTTTCGCCGGTTTCACAGTCACCATGTCAACACTTTGTCAAATCCGGTTACCAAGCAACATGACTGTCAACCGATCATGCCAATCGAGCCCAGCGTCCGAGATCGTGTGCGTGGTCGATTGTGCCCCGATCCGGCCCATCTTTAAATGCAAACTGACAATTTGACATGGTAATACCCAGCGGGACGTACATGTACGAAAACGAGAAAAAATAAAACCAAATATCCCGTACCGCCGAACACAGCAAACGGCCGGACGCAAAAGAGACTCCCCTAAAAAGGGCTTATCCAGATGCATATTCCAATTTCCGCGAAGTGAACGATTCGTTAAGTAGCCGTATCGGTTGCCGGTGCATCCCGTGTCGATTCTGACGGAACGAACGATTCACGATGCACTTCACGGGTATAATTCTTTTTGCCTCAATGCAATGGATTTTTTATTTTTTATTTTTTTGGTTTGACGAACTTCACTCGCGGCCACTTTCGCAAATGTCCATAATCTACGATGCTCACGATACGGCATGCGGCTCAAGCACAAAGGACATCTCGTCTAGGCAGTGGATCGCGCAACCTAGCCAGATCATCTGCACTAGTTGCAAGGTGCATTGGTAGGAAAATGCCACTCGTCAAGATATTTGCAAGTGAAACTGCAAATCAACTGCTCAGCATCGTTCAAATCAACACACACGCATCAAAGCAACGGCACCGAAACGAGGAAAAACCCCACCAACCATCCAAAGGAATGCCAACTGTGAACGGTGCTGTGCGGTGTGTGTGTGTGTGTCGCGCGACTCTCCGTGCGCGAATTACGCGACACAGTCCGACGGTCCTTTTTTCCCCCCTTATGGGTGGGGAGCTTTTCTTGCGGGTGTGCCTGCCTACCCTATTTTCGTGTACATACAGTTCAAAGCACACCGCCCCATCTGATCCCGGCCGGGATGTGGTAAGCGATGGACGGTAGCGAGCAGCGATAACTACTACGCCCGCGAAAAGCCACTTGTGCACGATTTGACGATTCAGCAATCAATCCATGGTCAGTGCGGAAAGCTGAAATAGGGCTGGAAAATGTGCCGACAAGCGAGAGAGACACGCACACACGATGTCAAAAGGGAACTTTTGATCATCGGACGAACGGAACCGGTGCAAGTGAAGGGGTCGCGTTCGGATCCGCTTTGGAATTTTCGTTCCGTTCGCATTGGGTGACTATTTGGACCGAGAAGAAACGCGGAACCCAGTGCATTCGCGCATGCAACCAGAACCGGGATCTGCATGCCGAAGGTAGCGTCGTGGGGAGGGTCGCACTGGAGGGACACCTTTTCGCGAGGCGTGAGATTGACGAAAGCGCTGACAGAAGCGTATCCGTTCGACGGGCGCAGTTGATGATGCTGTGCGCCGTTGTCATGGAGATTTCTTTGCTTTTATTTCGTTCGTGTTTTTGTGCGGACGGAAGGTTGAACAAGCGGCCGTTGACAGCAAGTGACAGTTTTCTATCGTTCTTGGACGCAGATCGTTGGGATTTGTGTTATTTATCCGCTTACGTGAATAGAAATCGGTGAAGAAGAGTATCTTATTATTATAAAAATAGTCAAACAGGGAAGACGACGACTCAACAACACAACCGATCTAAGTTCAAATCTTGATCAGATCTTAGAAACCCTCAATGCACTCGTTCTGACTATGCAAAGAGATAAGAGCAATTCTATTGTTCGATTTATAGGGTTGGGTACTGTTTTTTATACAAAGTTACTCTGAATTTATTTTAGAAGGCGTTAAAAGCTTAATAATACAATAAAATCTTAATTACCTGATATAAAATTATATAAATCATACAAAAATCGATCGATTGGTCTAATTATAGAAGTAAGAATTTACGTTTGGGCGATTGCATATGTCGTTCTCATCTCCGAAATCTATGACAACTTGAAGGATTTGTCGTTGTTTGTCTGTCGAAAACTCAAACCCAACCGTAGTGCATCGACATCAAACCATTCACATCATCGGTTGAACAAACTCCAACAAGCGAACGAGTGAGGATTATAAGCCTGTTTTATTTTTTTTTTTCGCTACTTTTCCGCTGCTGGCATGTGATGCCATTGCATTTTCGCTGCATCTGCACTGAAGTTGTGGCATCGTACGAGGCCACAGTTCGGGCGGCATTGTCATACGAATTGGTCAGCGGCACATGAACCATTCATTTGGTGCGGTGCGGTGCTTGCTGAACGAAAAGGGAAGCGAGAAAAGACTGGAGGAGAAACAAGGCGACCGAGAATGTGGCCCTGCGTGGACGTTCTTGGTGCATTCTTTTTTATTGTCGTTGTGCATCGGGCACGGTGAAGGTTACATGTACGACTGTTGTTCCCATCGTTCCGGCGGATCTGCGCGGTGCTCGCAACTGGCCGGGTTTGCACTTTCCTTCGGTAAATGGTGGGTTTCCCGTGGCACAATGGACCGAGCAACTTTATTTAGCTGCATTCCCGCCAGCGGAGCCGAACATCGATACACGCTGATTATAGCTTACATTGTAAAAATATGCGCGAGATATTTGTACGCGGGATAAAATTATAAGGAAAACATGGTCCACAGGAGCGGGTTATTTGAGAGGAGTGTTCTAAAATGTTTTTCGATAAATAATATCGAGGAATTGAAGTTTGTAGATTGCATCAATGGAGTAAGCGTCCATTTTCACTGACAACAGATGTCACTAGAGTTTTCCCCAAAAGAAATATCTCGAATCCATCAAAAATCTTTAAAAAACGCTTTAAAAGGTTCGCCAACAAATTTTCAACCCCACCGAAACCGGCTCTGGCTTTTGTCACCTTTTGTTCGCCATCGAGGTGGAAAATCTTTAATCAGATATCGGAAAACTTTTGCCCAGGAAACAACTCCTCCACATCCGATCATTCCGTGAGTTCGTTCCTACCCATTACGCATCGTCGTTTCGAGTTGCATTAACACCTCCAACCGACGGTTTCCTCCCATTTCTTGGCGAACTTTCATATCCCGGATTGGCCCGGTGCACCTTGACGCTGTGTTCAAAAGCCTTGAGCGTGGTGTGAGCAAATGCGCTCCGCAAGCGCTAAGACAACCTCGCACAGCTATCGACGAAGACAAAATCAGCTTAGAAGAAGAACCGAGGAAGAACAAAGCCACACTGGCAAGGACTTGCCTAACCGTACGGGTACGATGATGCCCGAGTCTCTACTGTCTTGTCTGCCGGAAATGGAAATATCTTCAGCGCACCAGCAACGCCCCAGCTGCAGGATAAAAGTGAAGCTAAATTTCGGACCAATTCCATAGCCGCATCGGCGGGTGGTGGGCATGGTGTCCGCTACCAGCGAAACATCCATCCCCCGTAACACCCCCGTCAGCATATCCCCTCGGGTTGTGTCCGGAATCGTAACGGAAACGCACGGAAAGGGGAAAATCTCGATGGCGAAGCGAACACGGAGCGCAAAAAAGTACTGGAAAAGAAGTAATTTACACATTTGATTACGGGCTAATGGGTTTTAAGTGCGCTTCCGGAAAGCTGGTGGTGCGCTCGGTGAAAACGGGAAGAACGGCAAACGGGTGAGGACTGCCAAGCGGTGCAGTGCAGGAACTTCTTTTCGGTGGTAATTGCTGGAAGAAGATGCTGTTTGATAGTGCGCCCGCGCTCAACTCTTCCAAGACCTTGGGAGTATGGTAGGGAGATTGCGGAGGATGGAAGTCTTCTAACCTCCCGAAACCGTAGACAGAGTTGGCCAATTGACTGTGTGTGTGTGTGTGTGTGTGTGGTATGCCACAAAGAACTTGATGGAATGGTTTAGGTTTTATGGTGCATTTTCAATCATTTTCCTGTGTAAGACTAGGTAAACTGAAAAAGGGCGCCTGGGGGAAAGGGAACCCCCGTCAATACCACAAAAATGTGTTGGAGATGGTGACAAATCATCTTCATTACCATAAGTTCTAATGAATAGGAGCAGTTTCTATTAATACAGGTGGTATGTACATATATTTTTCGTTACATAATTTTTCCTCTTCGTGGAATTGATTGTTATTTAGATAATTAATTGCTGCCTTTAACTGCCATGTTAATAGTTCTTAGTTACTAAATAACTAAGAATTGTTATAGAGAACCACATTATCAAAAATATTAAAATCATTTTAGTACTTGAAATATGTGAAATTCTATCCTGCTAGTTCAAGGTCAATAATAATCAGTGTCCAAACAGGAAAACGTGTGCTAAATATGAGTCCCTGGTATCCTCCCAGTGGAAAAGCCCTGATTACAAATGTAAATCGTATAATGGTCTAATCTTGACCAAGGATTATCTACAATCGTTTCCAACTCTTGGAAAGCGTCAAGGTCTCAAGCAAAATTTCAATAGCACGGAGCTCGTGTGGCTGTTGCTGGTTTGTTTCCGCCACACTGTTTGTTGTGGTAAGCTCTAACAGCATGCCGCATCACTACACGGGAATCGGGAAAATGAATATGTATGCATTACAAATTGTGCCAGATAATGGCGTCGGCGGTTGCTTTGACTACCCCGGCCTAAGCTGTGTTTGAATTTCCGAAAAACCAGCCTAACTCAGAACGTGTCGAAGAATAAACAGGCGCTGGGCAGCAACGGACCATTCTAGACGCTCTGTATCGCTGGCGCACACAGCATGCCGCTTGGCCCCGTTAGGTTAGGCCGCAGCTTGCAAAGACACCCAGACCCCATACATACCATACGGGTATGTTTTATGGAGTGGAAGGAACATAAAAAGTATATGCACGAGCAAATATTCCTTCAATTTGTGGACGATTCAAAATCAAACACCATATCCTGCGGTGCGCCAATCGGTTGATTGTGAAGGCTTCTCGTCGTTGGAAATAGTGACACGACAGTCACAATCGTTGTGGACACCCACCCACGCAACATCATCCCCGGGAACATAATCTCCGGAGCACAATCATTATTAGCTCATCCTCATCCCCTTTTATGCCCCTTGTATCGCCCGTTCTCTCTGCGTTCTGGCGGAGATGTGTATTTTTTAACGAATCTGTTCCTCACTGCTTCACAGCCTGCAAAGTAAGCACGAAGGGGTTTTTCTCCCAACGTGAGCCCGAGTACACGTGGCGATTCGAATGCAAAAACGGGAAAACCGTCAGCTAACGACTAACGAGCTACCAACACCATCACCACAGGCAGGCGTACAGTGTGGGCAGCGATGGGTAATGCGTTTCCAATGGCAACCGGGCAGAACAAGGACAATCGAAGGAAACGCCTACCGAATATTTTCTCCGCACGCTACAAGCACGCGTCCTGTGATCCGGCTAGCGCAAGCGACAACACTCGAGCGCAATCACAAACCCTATTCTATGTGCGTTCCCAACTCCTGCCGACCATCCCGCCTGCCCGAGGATGTCACACGGGCGTTGAAAGCTAATGTTTTTGCTGGGATGTTTGCGGCACTGCGGTGACGCAAGACGAGCCAGGGGACGGGACAAGAACGTGGTGCTATCGTTCGGTAGCATAATCTGTTGATTTAGTACAATAGCATTAATCAAACACGCACCACGACACCTGACGCTGGTCTGGCCCGGATGAATGTCTTCTTTGGCTGCGTAACGACGTACCACGGTTGCACGATTCTCGACGTGGGAGCAGGATTTGATTTTGGTTGGGAGTTTTTTTTTTATTCACGCTGACGACACACGGGCCTTGACGATGGAAATACTACTGGAAATGTTCTGATATAGAAAAAAATATTCATAGCAGGTGATTTTACGCAGCTTGCTTGCTATAATTTCTGAACAAATCTATCCCGTCTATATCTATGCGATATAACACAAATTTAAGTAGAACGTGGTCGAATTTTAGTGAATACATTCAAAAATATTGTTTCTCTCTTCTAAACATTCAAGAAATTCGTATTTAGTATATCAAGAAGTAGTATTTAGTACGCGTACGTAGTAGTAGTAGTAGTAGTAAGTATTCAAGAATATGAAGAAATAGTACTTAGAGCTCCAACATTTCCGACCAAAAGTAAAGATGAGTCTCCAATGAAGAAACATGTGAAAGAATGTGTCAAAGAATCATTGCGAATGACATCCATGCTTACTCAAATCATACTTTTATGAATGTTTTTTTTTTTGTTGGAGGTTTTGTAAACTACAATCCGCATCAGGTTTCATTGCACAACAGAACACACAGGTCATGAGTGACTTTTCTAACAAAGCGACTGATTCCAAAATAGCAGCATACGGTGCAATTCGGAACAGACTGCCCCGTGGCTCGAACGATCGATGAAGCACCCTTCAAAGATTATGATTTTTGCCATTTTACCCACTTCTGACAGCCATGTTTATTAGCCGCAAGATACAGGACACCAAAAAAATGCTGCACAACCAACATCCCGAAAGCACCACAGACAAAGGCAACATGAGCATATGGTGGTCAATTTTTGACCAGCGTTGCATGGAAGGAAACTTCAAGCAGAAGTAAAAGAGGCAGTCTTCCATCTTCGATCGTACGTTTACAAAAAAAAACCCACTCAAAACCTCCGGAGGGTTCGTGCGCGGTATTTTCTTTATCATTTTTTTCCCACCCCAACGCGGCCAAAAGTGCATTGGGTGCAAAAGCGTGCACCTACCAGCAACAAACCAGCAACGCAAAAGAGTCGGGTACGAATCCGCCATAGCCACCGAGGGCAAAACGGGCTACCACAACCTCCGAGGGGTTGCAAAATGGATCATTCGTTTTGTCTTGCCGTTGTCTGTACGAGCGGGCAGTTTTTTAACGTTTCTTTTTCTTTGCATACTTTTGAACCTATGGTTGCCCGCTTTATGGGCCCATATTTCAAAAAAGCGTATGTTTCCGTCATATTTTTCTGTGTGTCTCCCATTCTCACGTTCGCTTCGGGGGGTCGACCGTGTTTTGGCGCACAGTCGACGCCATTTGTTGGGCCGCCAAATGTGCTGGAAGATACGGCAGCAACGAATGCAACCGATCCGCGATCGTGCTTATCCGCCGTGGTGGAAGGTGTTTTGGGGGTTGCGTTTTATCTTGCATCTGTATCCTCCGGTATCCACCATCGTTGGGCTAGCGATGTGTACGATGCGTACGGGAGAAGGTTGGCCAACTCATTGGCAGAAGGTTTTATGGTTCTTCTGCTTTATGGACAGAGTTATCATATCTTTACATCAATGTTACGTGTGTTCCGAATGCTCTCACGTACTATGCGCTGCAACGAATACCCAATGGTTGGCCAATGAAGATGTTTCCCTTTTTTCTACTAAAGTTTCTCTTTGTTTCAATATTTAATTTGTTTCCTGTGATGGCGTTTTCATAAGTTTAATTCTGTACGTATCATTTTATAGTTAATGATATTTTGAAGAATTATTCAATGTTTCTACACATCCACAGACGGGAAGCTTGGTAAAACTAAAAAAGAGCTGCTGGAAAGGTCAACATATGAAATGGCATTAAAAATAAAGTGCAGATACAAGCAAAACGACACTCCTCTGCATCTTGGATGGAGAGTGTATAACAAATAAAACTCCATGGGAGAGTCACCCGGCACATTGAGCAGAGCTGTATTATTAAATATGGCGCATGAGCAACAATTTATATATACACATATATATGCAACCAAGACAGGGCTCAGAAGGTCGCGCCATTAGATGTTTCGTGCCAGTTCCACGGATCATTTTGCAGCTTGCTTTTAATCAATAGAAAGTTTATAAACACCTAAGAATTTAAAAATAAAAGTGAAACTTATAAAAAAATAAACCTGATCAGACAATTTAAATTTTTTAAATTAAAAACCTGACTTTTGTATTAGTAAAACCAAATGTGATTTGCAACTACATTTTAATAACTATATCAAAAAGCATTTTAGATACATTGGAGATAACCAACAAGATAATCAATAATTATCATTGCACTTGGTGAGATGGAGCATGAAACCATAGAGTTACGTGTTATCTACTTGTTAAATCATAATAGTTCTCTGTTTGAGTAATCAAGAGATAAATGATGGAACCAATGTAAATTAGAGTTGTAAAAAAAATCGCTCAAAGTAAAGAAGTTATCAATTCGCGACCAAAACCATTTAGAATTAGAACCAATTGAATGTCATTAAACTATTTTTAGAACTGCTCTATAATTACGAGTCATATGTCCAAAACACTTGTGGTTAAATAAAATAATGCGAATAAAATATCTCGACACATTTTCAACTAACCATTCCAAAATGAACATCTCGCTTATCATTCCAATATTAAACTGTCATTATTGTACAAGGGTAAACGAGCTTTGCTCTCTATTGTTGGATTGTTGTGTTGTCAAGCTTTCCACCTACACCTACGCAGGGCTTGAAAAGGATGGTAGTTTCTCACGAACGCACAATCCCTTAGCTTTAAAGTCTAATTCATTTAAATCGCCATTATAATAACCACGTGTGACATCTACTACATCTACTACATGAAGTTTGTCTGTTGACCGAATCAGTACAGTTTCGTTTGAAGTGAAGTTTACTAAGATCTTCAATAAAATCATTTAATGCGAATCTTAAACTGTAAGTCAAAAAATATGATTCTCAAACCTTGATAAGAAGAAAGCGGGAAGGGAAGTTTTAGTTAAATAATATTATATTTCTACATTTCTGGATAAATGCATAACTGAGGCTCTCATGTGCACTTCTTCCGTTACACAAATAATGTGAAGTGCATTTCTTAGATCGAATCGCAACGTGCTGTGCATGCGTTTTATGCTTATGTTCAGTTCATCCGCTAATGTACACACTTCACAGCAGCGATTTAATCCTCCAGCAGATGGATCAACGCTCGATGGACGCTCAAGAAGGTCTTAATCTTACAAAACCCCCAGCCGACCCCAGCCGTACGGGGAAAGCCGTTTTTGCAAATCGCGGAAAGCTCGTACATGCTCGAGACTCGCGCAAAAGGAGGCGCGGACGAGACGATCCGGTCCCAATGTGTTGCCCCAGGTACATATGTTTATACGTGTGTGTGTGTGAGTTTATGTGGCCGCACGCTCACGCAGATCTATAATTTGTGCCCATTTATATGGAAATTTTATTTCCATTGCGCGCTTACAAAGTTGGAAATCCAGTTTAACTCGTCCATAAGCTCCTTTCGGTCGGTTTTAAACCAGTGTGCCTTTTTTCCAATGTTTCGCCTCGGCTTACTTACCCGTTTTGTTGGCCCTTACGTGTGCCTTTGCATCATCCTAACAATCCAACCCATACTGCACCGCAGTACCACCAGCCGGGCATGAAGCGATGCACCTTCATAACCAACCAACACCCGGACAGACAGATCGATTTTTCATGTTTCAGAATAATTCACTCCATTGCTTCACGGTGCAAATTTTATGACAACTGCGGTGGCTCCAGTAATGCATTACATTTTATTATTCACTCGCCGAGCCGTTGATAGCACACGGATAAGCGCGATCGGATCGACACGCACCTTTGGCATCGCAGTCATCGATGGAGACGCATGGTGGCTTATGGAATGGTGGACGGTTTCTCCTCCCAATAATATCCGCCGCGTTCCTCCGGGCCGTGTTGTAATAGCGGGATGAATAAGGGAAAACATGAACAAGCAAAACAAAAGCAACCACACAACAAAAAATAACAACAAGGAAAAACACTATACTTACGCAGAACGCACCGTCACCGAACCGGGCGTCCATGGCAGGAAGGGAACAAATGCTTCACCAACGCAAATGTTTTCTCCCTTTCCCCGTCCGACACAACGCAGAATGGCCGCCCGGAGGGCGACCGTGTTTCAATTCCGTAATAGCGTATTAATTATTATACTTACGAGCAAGCTTAAAAGATTATTAAGACCCCGCTGGTCAGGTGGTGCGTGAGCAGTGGGAATTGAATTAAATTTGCTTATCGCCAGCTCGGGAAATGCAACACGGGGTATGCCGCTTTAGCGTGAGTCTGTGTGTGTTTGTTTGTGTGCGTTTTTTTCTTTTTATTTACGATTCATACATTAAAGCTGCGTTTTCAATTTCAGCACTCATTCTTCACGCTTTTAGTGGATAAGCTCCATTTATTTGTGGGCAAATAAAAATAAACGCAGCACATTTTCTTCTGCTTTGCCGTAACAATGCTACACGATGGTACTCGTAATCGTACCGTTAATAACATATTTATATTCGGACCGAACTGAGCAATTGGCCGAACTGGTTGGTAAATTAAAGCGTGAGCATTCCGATACGTTGCTGACTTTTACATGCCCTTCATCAGAATTAAATATTTATGCTAAGCGTGTCGGTCGGTGTGTGTTTTTGGCTTTATTGTGCATAACCCTTGCGGTTTTTGGTGCACTTTGTAAGCAATTAAATGTATAACCCTATTGCAATTTAATGGTTCTGCTCTTCAGTACTTGTATTGTTTGATTCTTCACAATTGTAAACATACTTAATGAAAAGAAAATGAACATAATAAACATTTTAAAATGTTTCAGATTCCAGCACGACGCAATGTTTCCTCCATTTTGTAGATTGTACAAGACAATTATTATTCTTTGAGACGTTTACTAGTATTTGAATTTAAAACGAAATTACATACATTTATATGAAGGATTATTTAAATTAAAAAAGGTAATCGGAGGGATTCTTTTTTGCAATCAATAAAGAATGCATTATAGACATGGTTAATTTATATTTTCAATTTAAATCAATACAAATATAAAACAAATAAAATACATAAATTCTTCGATGGGAATATCTTGGCAAGGGAAAAAAAACACTCCAAAAGCAGCATTTCCAACTCACGAAGACAACATGCTGCCAACGGAACAGTAATCACCGTCGTCTACCTTGCTGAAATGACGAAGGTCGCGTCCCTCCGCTTCGCATGATCGACATTAATCGGCTGATGTAATTAGGCTCGTAGCGCCGTCCCGGTTTTCACAAAAACAAAACACAACAAAAAACCCGATGAAT
The DNA here is from genome assembly GCF_943734725.1 of Anopheles marshallii. NCBI lineage: Eukaryota > Metazoa > Arthropoda > Insecta > Diptera > Culicidae > Anopheles > Anopheles marshallii. The sequence continues at coordinate 79,624,624 of NC_071327.1, forward strand.
GAACCACCAGTGAGCCATCGTAGTGTAGTTTCGTAGCCAGCTTCATTCGCATTGTCGGCATCGACAGATTAATTTTGAAACATGGACCACAAAGTAATATCCGTTGGACGACGCATCCCGAAACATGGCCGGTTGTTCGAACTTGATTAGAAACAAGATCCAATTCGTTTAAGTTCATAAATACTGTACTGCGAACATCAAGCGTAAAAGTTCTGCTAGCGTTTTACATGATGCGCATTTTTTTTGCTTTGTTTTTCTTTAACGTTGCCAGTGATTTGCTTTATTTTCGCTCTCAAAATGGCGCATGGTACAACGCACAGCGTGCACGGCGCAGGCACCGCTAACACAATCATAAAAAGGGTGACCAACAATTTTACATTATTCAATCCATCTTTTCAACTGGTGGAGACAGCGAAATGGGTAAAATGGGTCTGAAAGAAAAGGGGTTGTGACGAGAAAAAATCCATTTTTATTCCTTAAGCAATGTTTTAAACTGGTTGGTTCTTTTCCTTAGAATATTCTTTGCTTCCCTTACTAGAGTTCAAGAAACAGCTTTCCCAGTAAACATATTCGTGCCCGACCGGAGTGTCCTTTTAAGATGGCAATGTAAAGCCAACATGAATAAACATGAGCGCAATCCCTGGCTTACGGGGAACAACAAGAGTGGACGCGAATATGAAATCCTTCGGCCATCTTTTACCATCAGCTACCAACTAGCCAGCGTCAGCGCCCTGATGGCGTCACACACAACTACAACTGGTCTCTGATTCGACCCATTCGCAGAACACGCGGTCTCCGATGCTCGGAACGATTTCCATTTCACCAGAAAGCTAGACTGAATCTCGCTGACTCATGCATCCATCGGCAGGCGTGACGTGCGGCATTTCGCGTTTGTTGCTCGCTAGGAAAACTGATACAATCGCCACACGAATCGCCACACCTAGGGAAAAGCTTTCCCCAAACTCATTGCAAGGATTTCCCCAACTAAAAGGGACATGGTGCATGTGATCAAGCGCAAAAAGGTGGCCCTTTACTGAAGGGCGTGGCAGTTGGGAGCGTCGTCCTGGCAGTGAGTTTGTTGTTCTCGTGTCCGAGCTGGGATGTTCGGGGAACGGAATGAAACCTCAAAATGGAACATTTGCACGTTCAAGCCGTTAAATGAATGACTTTAATTTGTGAAATGGATTTCGCACGTATTTAAATAGTATTATTGCGAAGCAAAGTGAAATAAACACACAAACACCGTTTTATTGTATCTCTTATTGAAAGAGCAATATATTTATTATGATAATATTATATTATGATAAACTGAGTAACTTAAGACACTTCTTATCATTAATAAAACTAGTTTAATAATTGTTTGTTTCTTACTCCAAATTTAATTTTTTTTTCATTCCAGAGCTTCCAGGACTTTGACTTATTTTATTTGTTAATTAAATCGGAACCAATTTTGAATGACTGGACCATATTTTTTTATATTTGATTTATTATCAATCCATTTTTAGTAATACTAATAACAGAGCTCAGATAAACTGAGATTTTGCTTATTTGACAAGTCATCCTTTTTGACCTTGAGTTTGTTATTATAATAAACAAAACTAGCGATTAATTAAACTTGAATCTTGTTTTCGTTTTAACCGCATCAGTGATTTAATTTTACTCCAAACACCAATCAACAAATCGCACACACTTTAATGTGTCCCTAGAACGTCCTGCACGGTGGCCCGTTTTGCAACCCACTGGGCCACCATCTGTGACGTGTTTGTTTTGACCACAGCCCGGACCAAGCACGTTGCTAATTATGGTCCAATTAAAAGCAAGTCTACTGCTTCACTGCTACACAGTGCCCACCCCTTCCCGACGGTTAGTGCAAGTTTCCGGTTACCGGGAGTAAAAACATTGTCGCAATCATTGACGCGCGGATTGCAATTACGCGCTTTCCGTGGTCGAAATATGAATAATCACCACGGCCAACTCCGCGCCCAGGAGGCTTCGCGTAACACTCGACAGGGAGTGCAAAACTGGCAAAACTGGGAAACACACATTACTGCCCTCTAATGCCACCACGGTGGAATGATACATCGCGAAGCGTTCCAGCATCATCAATCATTCCCGTGGTACCCGTTGTCGATGGTGGCAGCAAAAACGATAAAGCTTTTCGTGGAGGGAGAACTTACGGTTTGAAAAATGCTTGTCTTCCTGCTGCTTGGAGACGATGGTCAATCCTTGCGGTAAAGGAACACTTTCCCAACACCTTGCTTTCTAAACGAAACGTGTTGTGAAAGAATACGTACTTGGTGATAATAAATTAGGAATGTTCTTCTGCTGACACGGTCGCACTGAAGCATTGCTGCCATTCGGACAAAAGAAAACTCAGACAGCTTTACCAATTGAAAGCACCAAGCGCCAGGTAAACGTCAACAAAAAGCCAACCTAACAAAATAATAACCAAAGAAAACAAAGGAGAAAACGCCGCAAACGCGTCATCTCAAAACATGACATCCAAATTACAGTCCACGGTCGACGGTTCCGCCGCAAAAGGCAACCGTCGCCCGGTTCTGTTTCATTTGCCGCAAAGAAGGTAAGGACGTCGGACGGCTCTCAGCCGGCTCAATGGGTCGACGATCGAATGGGTCATTCATAAAAATTAGAATGATTCCAACTGCGTCGCCGGCGGACCCAGATCGCCTGTTTGCTCGGACGGCCTTTCACGGGGGGTATCGGCCAACACCATCCCGAGGTCGATCCATTAATGAAACTTGAGCGAAATTCCCGCGTTTTCGTAGCCATTGCACGGTCGAGTCCGGCAGTGTGAGCGCGCGGGTGAGTCCATCCTACCCAAACCGTGTCGCGATCGTGCCTTCGCCGAGAGAACCACCGTCCATCATCATTAGGTGACGGTTCTTTGGATCGGGAGTGTTTCTTTTTCCTTTTCCCCCTCGGTGCACACGATGAGGAGGGAAATGAAATCGGAAATGCGGCACCGATCAAAACTAAAGACACAGCCACAGATCCATCACCCCGGTACAACCCCGGTTGAACCGAAAGGGCCAAGAGAATGGGAAGCAAAAACATAAAAAAAGGTATACAAACGGTTTTTGGGCTTTCGGCGCTAGTCCAGGAGGCGAACACACCTCGTGCTCCGTAAGTGAGACCGCGTAATGGGTGAGTAATTTGTTCGGGATGAGGGTTCGGCACCGAGGACTCGCCAACAAGTCAAAAATGGGAATGACCCGGCCACTGTCAATGGTTCCAACAACGGTTTTCGTCCTGATGAGTCGTTGGCTCGGTTGATGACGGCTAGAACAGGAGGCTTTGCACGAAAAAAAACCTTTTCCGGTTTGCTCCATTGGTTAAAGTTGAGTTCCATTAAGCGGAGGATGTCGATGACTGCAGTCGGATGCACTGAAAACATTGGCCATGCAGCATAGCCATTTTTGATAGCAGAAACTGAACCAACATGATCAAATCGTAACAACCGACCAACAACCGAGCGAGCGTAAAGAGAAGGTGAAGGTCAGCCGCGCAAAGGACGCAAGATGAAACACCCGAAAATGCATGTGACGCCAAACTTCTTGAGACACGGGTGTAAGCATAATAACAAGAAGGACAGGCAACAACAACATAAAAACATGATCGAAACAATCATCGCAACATGGCGAAATAAAACAGATAATACGTTTAATGATGCCTAATCACACGGTACAGAAGTTTCGACGGTTTTGACGATCCTGTCTAGGGTGGAAGGTAGCGATCATTCATGATACGGAAATCGAGGTAGAGCAGTAGTGAGGGAGAGCGATAGACAGAGAAGAAAAAACGAAACGGAAAGAACGATAGACACCAACAGGACAGGAGCGGGAATGCATCTTCTGCAGCCAGGTCGCTCCAAATCGAATTCGACCGATTGAACAACATTTTCCGACCCAATTTTCGATTGTTTTAATTGCCAATCATAATCGTCAGCCGTTGATTTCGGGGAATGCGATGAAGATTGACACTTTCGTTTCTACTGCTTCGATTGCTGCCAAATAATAAATTCCTGCCCTAGCATTGGACTGTTGCGTTCTAAATAAACAGTCGAACGGTGGCATTTTAAATGGGAGGTTTAATTTCCCTTGGTCTGGCTTAATGATAGGGTAATTAAGCAGATTAGACTAGGAAAATTGAAGATAAAGGAAAGAAAAACACGAAACCTGAGCAGTCAGAATTGATTTTTGGGTATTAAAATATTTGTTTGCTTCCTTTAGCGAGAAATTCGTTATGAATTGATTTAAATTCGCTACTAACCACTAGATGGCGCTGCACGAATGCAAAGGATTCGTAGGATGTTTTTTGGAGGTAAGAAGGAATAAAACACTTAATCTACCTTATCAATTTGCCCTTAACAAGGTACGAAGAATTCTATAAGTTCTAATCGATCATTTTTATTACACACGGTTTATTTTAATAATTAAATTAATTTGAAAAATTTAACCAAAACAAATGTCATTGACTATTCATCACAAATTACATTTTCTACTTGACTCCTTATCGACTTTTCGAAGACATACAGGTAATGCAACAAATAAATTGTCCAGTTAATTCACCCATATCACAGGATCACATCCCGTCGCTCGAAATCTGGCTCTGCTTCAAAGATTTCCACCCTTGCACACACAAATAATCCCTCAACAAGCTTAAATGCCCTTTTCACCTTTCCTGACCGAGGCCTCCGAATGGTTTATTGTCAAGCAGCGCGCTATAAAAACAAACAAACCGTAGAATGGAAACGCCACATTCAAGGGACGAACAGAAACATGGCTTCGAGTAGCCGCTGCTGGAAAACAGGAAACAGTAGCAAACATCACCGTATCTGAAGTGGGCCCAACGTTCATGGTTCGTGGTTGCTGTGAAAGCAGTCAAAAATAAGCTTCAATACAAGAAACACACACGCAGCCGGGCCACATGTACAGCGTATTATAATCTTTTCATCTTTTCCAGCGAGGCTCGAAAAACACTCTAATCCGCCCATTCAACGAGCGCCGTTCGGTGGTGTGTACGGTGGATGGAAGAGTATTTTACGCACCAATTGCCACCAATTCCTAGACGGATGCAGACGAAGGGAAAACCGGACGGAAGTAAGGGCCTTGCAGCAGCAGTAGCAGTACCATAACAAACATGATGGTGCGCTTGGAGAGGTCGTAGGCATTTGAAAATAGGAAAAAAAAGGTTCTATTCGATCGTGGACACCACAACTCGAACACATTTGAATGTCACACATTGCAAGGGCCCGTAGTGTCATGGTGAGCATCGATTCTACGAATGTACCGGCGTGAAGGCGTTATGCATCAGCAGCGGCTATTTATCGTGATAATGCCCTCACAAAGCAGCCTCATCAGTGTGTGAGGACCAGCACGACAATGTGAACAGTCTGGCCGGTGTCGTCTCACTGCGGACTATCAATTGAGAGCACTCACTCGTTGGGCCGTGTATCGTTCGCCCTATTTTCCATGTAAATACCTTTTTTCGGTCCATCGGGTGAAGCCGTTTCCATGGTGACGATACAAATGTGCGCTTCTCCAAATAGCATCACAACAAACAACAGCACGCAGAAGTTGACCGCATGCTGCGAATCGAGCATAATGGCTTCCACCGCCAACGGATTTTGGAAGCTGCATTTGTTTACCTTTGCGCTTTGGCTGCAAATGTTGTCTAGACGAACGGGGGCGGGCCGTTGTTCGAAATTCGTACATTCAAATGCAACTGAACGAAACGCTGCAGCTATTTTGGCATTCCCATGCCATACCGGCACAGTTGTTGTTTGCAGCAATACAGAACAATTCACACGATCCGGTAGCGCGAAACTGCCACAACCTTGAGACGAATGCCCCCGAATCAATGCACCCACGACGGAGGGAAAACAAAATTATGACACACAACTGTCATGACTCCTGGTCACGGCACCGCGTCAGTTATGACGGAGCGGCGGAGATGCTGTGGTTCATGCTAATGGCAGTGGATAAACCAGCAGCTTCAGGAGTTTCGTGCTATGATTAAGAGCATAAAGTGATTCCAATGCGTGATTGAATCCAATTGAGCTTAATTCATTCTTCCTCTTTGTGCGAGTTTTGTTTAGCGAATACATGACCGATATCTTCTTGCTTCTTGCCGATGCGTGATGCTTTCCCCGGGGGCAATGCCGTAGATTCGTTTTGAATGTACTGCGCGGAATTGTGTGTGAGGCGACCCGATCACTTCTGCCTCTGCTGCAACCCTTAAAATTAATTCATTTAAAAAGACATCGGACTGTGCGTTTCGTCCTCTCATTACGCTACCGCTAAGCGGAAAAGTAGCCATCATCGGTTTGATAGCATTATGTCTTACTTTCTGTTGATTTCTGTAACAATAATGGCGTATCGACGTGCGGGCCACTGCCCTGCATTACCATATAATGAATAACTCGGATGGGAAAACAGGTGAGCGTTTTGCTCTTTTTTGTCCCAAGAAATTTGCAAGAAAACAGCCTTTGCAGGTCAAATTATTACCTTGGAGATTCTCCATCTTCCATTTGCTGGATGATTTGTATAAAAGGAAATTGAAAGTCACAAACATAAATACAATCGAAAACATTTAACAAAAACCAAAATAAAGAAATATATTTCTAAGGCTGTTCAAAGGTATTCAATTCGTTCTTAAAAGACACTGATTATGCGCTTGACCTGACTGTAGCATCACAGAATGGTGGTTGAAAGAAATCAAATAACCGATTTTTTGCACATTTTACAACAGAATTCTGCGAAGTATCATCTGTTTAGCATAATGATAAACTCTTCCTCTTGCACATTTCATCTCAACCTGCGCAGAGAATCGTACGAAAGAACCTCAGCAACGAGAAAGACAGTATGTAGGTATATGTAAATGCACACGCAGGTTCACACACGCCGTGACGCACCATACGGCCTTCTGTTGCAGAGGACGTTTCGGTGCGGTGCCCTTCGTTCATTACAGACCTCTGCAACTCATCACTGTTCGCCCTGTCGAACATCGTGGAGTGCGTGGTACGCTGAAAATCAACTTGCAACAAAAAAACCGCTTCACTGTTTCGTGATCGCTAGAACACTTGTGTTACAGAATGTGCATCATTCTGCATACAAAATAGCATAGCGTTGCAACAGCGTCATGCTGCCCTTGCTTGCCATCTCCTTCATTCGTATACGGGTTGGTTTGCTCGCTCTCTCTCTCTCTCTCTTTGCAGCTTAATGAGAAAGTAATCGGGGAAAGGATCAGGGCGTAAAGGATCCATCCCATAGCGTGTAGGAAGCTTGCGAGGCAATGAAATGATACAAAGACACAAGTCACTCAAATCGATGTTACGCATTAGTGGATGAAAACGCAAACCGGGAAAAGCACGGAACGAATTACTATCCAGCTTGTGCTCATCTACATAAGTAATGAATACGTTTCCGATCAAGCGGTTCGTGCGTACGCGTACGATCATCAGCGTGCACGAGTACACATAACCTTCCGCCGGCACGCACTAAACCATTCCCGATCCAGATCCGGTAACGCTAACGAGTCCAAACTACCGGAACGAGTTCCTTTCGCGGTTTGCACTTGCTGGACGGAGCAGGTTCATACTTTTTTTCACCCTCCTTTACCCCTTCGAAACCTTTATTAGTGAGCTGGAAAGATTTTTCTTCATTTACTCTACCCATCATAACCCATCATCTTGCTAAAAGCGACCAGATCGAGCAATCCCTACATTGTGTGGTAATTGATTCGACCACGCAAGTCATATAAAACGTGTCACCGCGATAGTGACCGGCTTAACATTGTTGTAATGAGCATTGCTGTTTTTCATTTATCTTTCGCAAATGACCGCGCGCACCTTTCGTACACGCACCGCAAAGGGCCTGCTACGATCAGGACTATTTCACGATGACTTAATTTATTATTTACAGAAATTGTTGTACACGGGTCGGGATAGTGTTTGCTCTAATGGGGCGATATGTTTTGTTGTTGTTAATTTGGTCCTTTTTTTTTCGAAGTGACAATAAAATGATCGACATTACAACTTTATCAATAAAATGTGAGTGTGACTATCTTAGAATAAGTGTGATATGAACATCAGTGTTTCATCCGATCTTGATTAATTTCTGTTACGTTTTTCTTTTAGTTTTGTAACTAATTAAACTTTCTACAAGAGTATTCCAAATGAATCTTCGCTAGCAGTCGAGGATCTACTCTCAAAATATAAGTTCTGAAAAATTCTCGATTGTTTCGAGATTTATTTTTCTTTTTATTCATTAATTAAATCTCTTTATATTATTAAATCTTTGCAATAGCGATACAGATTCATGCAAAATCGCTATTTTGATCTTGAAAACATAATGCCTGCTTCGCTTAGCGTTAATCATTTAAACAATCAAATACTAAAAAAACCATCTGCAACCTATTAGGCTTAACATGAACGAGTGTAACATAATTTGTAACCGATCGTTAAAAGGTTGTATTATGCCCTGCAGCATCCCGAAACACCGAAACCCAATATTAAGCAGTTGTAGGGTGAACAACTCCTGCTCAACCCCCGGAATATGTGTCACTCGTGCACACAATGTACACGATTTGCAACTCTTCCACACCTTCTATTTCGCCGGGTGGATTTAGAATCTTTCTGCCTGGGCCAAATATCACAGCAGGATTTTTTTCCGGCCTGTTTTCCCCTTGTTTAGCACTCGCTGCTCTCGTGGCCTACATCTCAATACTCAACAGAAATTACATAATCGTACCGATCAAACGGCTAAGTACCGTCAAATTACTCACACAGTGTGTTGGTGCCGGCATGGAAGGATTGGTGAGTTGGTCAGGATCAGTACGGTACGGTGTTTGAGAACGAAATAGAAGGAATCGAATCGAAAAGTGTTTTTTTTTCTTCTCTGTCACACTCTCGTGCCGCTCTTGAATGCTGCTTAATTCAGCCATTTTCATCACCCCCTGAAGGGTGATGGGGACAATCGCAGCCACCAGAATGGCACGTGCTGTCGGGCCGGGCCGGGCCAGCTTGCTCTGACAATGCAATGCAGAGGTTTGGCAAGGAAACGTAAAGCATAATTGTAATTTGGACGCTATTATTCCCATTTTGTATGTGCGTGTGCAAGTGTGTAAGTGTGTATGCGTGTGTGTGTGTGTGTGTGTGTGTGGGTTCACAACACCACCAGTGACGGATCCGCACGTGATTATAGTGATTTGTCTATTAATAGCTGCATTGTTAGACGCTCAAAGACGATGTACCCGAGGGTTGGAAAGCGGACGATGTTGCAATTGGGAGGAAACATATGCTTTCCAGTGTATAAAGAAACCGTTTACAAGGAAGAGAAGCGGACACATTTCCAATTTCAAAGTAAAAAAGATTACAATGAAAAAATGGACACATGCGACAAAGACGAAAAACCCCTGCCTTAACAGCTAGCGCCACATTCTCATCGCGACATCAAACGCGATTAGTGCGCGGCCCCAAGAACGCAACGCCCAAGTCCGAGTGTAATTAATTCAATTAGCACGTTGACGCCGTGGATTCAAGGAAAACCCCCATCGATCCTTCCGAGTGGCCGCAAATGCCGTCGATGGTGCTGCGAAACTGTGTGCGCGAAATTCCCGCGCCACTTAGTGTAGAAAACGACGAAACACGACCCCGTTTGTTGGATGCGCCTTCGAGACCTTCGAGGATATTGAGCGTGCGAGAGTTGGCGGTTCCGGCGCATCCCGAAATGGGTACCCAAGACGCTCCGTGGCCGCATTATGCCGCACCTCGCCAGTGAAGACAAAGCACAATCTCTTAAACGATATAATACGATCAGAAATAATAAAACTTAATAGATGTTTATTGCCATCCTGTGCGAATCGGAGCCATGCACACGCACTGCATGGTTCTCTCGACATATTCGGAACTGGGACGGTCTGGGATTTTGCCCGTGTCGCCCCTGGATCAGCTCGAGGCCGGGGCGTGCATGATTTCTGATGGATCAACTTCACGCGAAATATGTGCCCGTCCGATCAGCGCGCTCCAGATGGCGGTTGGACAGATTTGACCTGAGAGCGCGCTAAAGTAAACAGGACACATTCGAAAAATGCCAACCGAAAACGACTGTGGTAAATGCGTGGATGGTAAGGCGCAAAACCAACGATCTCCGGGGCTGGATTTAAGTGAGTCCAACGCCCCTTAATTAAAGTGTCTAAACTTTAATCGAAAAGGTCACACGATCTCGTGCATTGATGGATGGAATGGAACGCATAACTTGTCATTCTCCTCTTTTGGGCAAGTGTTGTGCTGTCGGGAACAAACATAAGCCAACCAAGCATGCTTCTCGGTGAATTCGATCTAGCTATCATTGACACGACTACTCGAATAAATAATAACGAAAATGTTTTCGAGCAGTCAATAAACTCAACTCGTCACAACCGAAACCGACATTTCATTTATCTTCATGATGTAAATTGAACATTTCATTTAACCACTGTAAGTAGAGTTAAATTCGTTTCATTGAGATATTCCGTCGTAAAGTGCATACTGCACATTGATTCATTTAGTATTTTGTCTCGAAAATACAATCAGTTTCGTGTCAAGGACGTAGCCATTTGTTTTCCAAGCAACTCGTAATGGCACCACAGGATTATTGTTGAAACATCTTCTTTCTTTTGCACATAAATCGTTCACAAATCAAACAGATGATTACACGTTGCTGCATTGCTGTTAGCTTTCATCACTTCACTTCATTCGCACAATTATTGCGTTAAAACCATTTCTTAACAAGCCCTATAGACAATATACGAAGCTGCATCTTTACCAAGGATCCTTCAGGCGTCTTTCCGATCCTGTCTGCACAATTCAAAAGTCCTTGTTTTCTATTTTTTAAATGATTCAATTGCACAACCTCCCCATTCGCTCGTTTCTTACGCGGTTTTGTCCGTTTTTCTCTTCACTGCATTGTACGTCTCACAATGCGCAATGTGTTTCCTGTGTGTGTGTGTGCGGTGGTTTTTTTTCGCCGCAGCATCCCTTCGCCCTGAGCACTTCCATTGTGTGCTCCCTTTCGGCATGTAACGGAATACGAATGTGCATTATTCGATCGGGTTTTGGGCGAGGGATTGGGTATGCTGGGACGGGCAGAACCATGCTCGATAAAAAAAACCTCCTTGAAACGTTACTCTCTTTGTACGATGGGCGGAAAGACGTTGGCGGCCAGCAGATGAGGAGTAATGAAGAGAAATTGCGCAAACTGCACCCAGGAAACCGATGGACGTGAACGTGCGAGGGACGTGAACTTCCGGCTGAATGCACGGCTACGGAATCGACGGTCAGGTTGCTATAAAGGGAGTAGAAAATCTTCAAGGAAAGCCGATACCTAGTTTTGGTGAGGTAAAACAAGGAACTTGGGTTACTGTTGTACCATAGGCGCTTGAGATGAACGACGTCGCCGAGCTGTTTTAAGTTAGTTTAATAGTTTAATATAAATTTTCTTAAATTAAATCTTTAAAATTTGTATTAATTGGTAGTAAACGAAGCTTACATTCACAATCAATACTATTTTTCGTAAAGAAATAAAAAAACTCGATAAAAGATCAAGATGTTCATGCCATTCACGCTCCCATTGAAAATTTTCATATGATGATTTCAACTGGCATACACGCGCTTGATTCATTGTTGCACCAATGCTTTAACGTCTTAAAACTATAACGTTATCTCGATTCAATGAGACACAGAAGGGATTTTAACAAATAACAAACTTCTGCAGCGTCAGTGGCGTCACACAAAAACCTTTTGATCACGCTCTGAGCTCAGCCCACTGAAAGCAGAGCTGGGCGGTGAACTCAAACCTACTCGAGTTCGAACAAAACGCTGCAACAACTCCATAAACGTCCACAATTGCGTCCTATTTGCCAACACGGTTCGGGCGAGGGTGATCGGTATCAAAAAGGTTCGTTAAAGGTATAGAACGATGCTGAAATTAAATACCACCACCGGGGAACCCGGGAGTTCCGTGCCATTATGCAACGCAACCGATAGGACGCATCAGCTTCAAATTAAAGGAACTCAACGCTACCCAGCACCTAGACTACCGATCGCTCCCGGGTGAAAACAAAAAAAAACTGGTTGGATTCAAAAAAGGATTGCACGCTCGGTGTTTACCCACATCGGCAGAGTTGAAAGTCGGGCGACCCAAAGCAAACGCAAGATCGTGTCCATGTCTCTTTACCAAACGGTGTAACAATTCTTTTGCCACGTCTTCGCGGTACGCCGGTACCTTAAATGGACGGTCAGCGAATGAGAAAGACATTGAGAGAGAAAGAGAGAGAAAAATATAACAGAAAATAGCAACGCAAACAAACAACACAAAACCATTTCCTTACGAGCGGAAGGAAACAAAACAAATGGAGGCCGATATTAGCGGCCCGTTTTGTGATCGTGGTTGGTGCAGTCCGATCAATGTCATCCGCTAAGGTGGGTGTTTCGCTCGAAGCTAATAAAAAGTAGATCAAAATTTTCCGGCCACTTAACGCTTCGATGCAAAGGAGGTACCGGCAGGGAAACAAACATTGTTTTTACACATATTTTTGTTTCCTTTCCGAGTTGATCTAATTTGCAACTGCGGTAAGAGTGCAATCCGTTTGGAGTTGTTGCAAAAAGCAGTGCTATTTTGCCTAGTTTGGTACCGACAAACGCGTTGTGAATGACATTAAAACACATTCCTGTATATCTTCCATTTCACGTCCGTAATATCGCTTCATTTGACTTAAAATACAACTAGAATGTTACACAAAGTTTAAAATAGCAACCTGTTAAAAGCTCAAACATTTCGTAAATTTTTTCGTTTAATGGTTACTCTCTGCTCTTGTTTTTTTAAGCTTTCGCTCCGATTTTTTCAACACAATTTTGTTTTTGTAATATATTTTAAGAACTTTTTCTAATCAAACTATTTGCTTTTTCTACATAAAGAATAATATCAACTGACCATTTTCCAGCTTAATTTGTTTAAGAAAGATATAGTAACAAATTAATGGTTTATATTTTTGGTTTTGGCAACACTTTCTCTAATTAAGTCATTCCCACATGGTTTTAAAATTAGACGAACTACTTTTATATCTTTAATTACATCACAACCGTACAGTACTATCGATTAACCATTCTCATCCGTATTTCTTTCGCACAGAGTTCCCACGTCCCTCCTGGATTGTTGACCACCCGCCGAGACACTACCGACCGATCAAAAGAACAGCACAAAACAAACGTGACACCGTTAAGCCGACAACCCCAAAAACCGAAAAGACCATCCCGTACACCTCTAATCCTCTGTGACATCTTTCAGGAATTTCGGCACAGATTAGCGACACACCAATTGGTAAGCTCACCAACCACCGTTGTGTCCCACATGGTGTGGCATTGAAATCTTTTAATAATACATGCCGCTCATCAGCCTTCGATGATGGTGATTTGTACGGAGCTTTTCGTTACCACTCAACCACGGAACGGTGCATTTAATCTTGTTACCCCCCGTTGGTGTGGCAACAGTCACCCAGGGGGAAAAAAGTATGGCAACCACACGATTTGCATCCAGTCGGTAGACTCGCAACAAAGACACAATCACTTAGAGAAATGGTGGGAAAGTTCCTTCCCGGATCTCCGGCACACAAACAAACCGAGCGACAATTTTCCACCGCCCAGGTGGGAATGAGTTTTCCATTTCGCCATTTGCACATTTGGATTTCGATCGTGCCCGTGAGACGTGGGTTGATCGTATTTGTATCTACCGAACGTCGCAGAGGGGGTGCCATCATAATGCTCTTTTTGCCATTTTCCCTGAACTGTTTCCACTGGTTTTGCTCTTTGTCGTTTTCTTCGTTTCATTCTTTACCCCATTTTGTTGCATGAAATTGTGGCACCGCTTGCGCCAGGGGTTCATTTGGGCGGACCGTCACCGTCGTGCGGTTGGCGACATGCGGTGCATATGTGTGTTCCCGTACGCCCGTGTCCCTTGGTTGCTGTATGTGAGCAATTTATGTGACTGCTACCGTACTCCGAGGTCCATGGGTCCCTCCTTCCCATCCGTGACCACGACACACACACACACACGGAAGGTGAAAGGAGGAGTGTAGTGTACGGTAGCATGCAACCGAGCGATAAGGAGACCACAAAACCCGACCGGCTGTTAGCCGTTGCATCGCTGCACAGCGTGCCAACGGGTGTGCAGGGGCACTGCACCAACTGCAGCAACCAACACAAAAACGTACCACTGAAAAAAAAGAAACCTAAAGAACAGAAGGATACGCCGCCCAAACGTGCACGGGGAAGCATCACGGGGCCCCGACATGGCCGACATGTTTGCAGTCAGCCTGTGTATGTGCAGTTCGGTTCTGGAGCTGGGCTTTTGCTGGACGAAAGAAGAAATCTCAAGGGACCGCACGGTGTATCGGGGGCCGCCGTTGCATGCGGAGGGGCCCGCGCAGGCAGGGGATAATTACAGAGTACATGACATTTATTAACATTGAATTCCCGTTAACCCGAAAGACATCTGTACGAATCGACATTTTCCCCTTCGTGCGCACCCTCTCGCTCTCTCTCACCCGTTTTGCGTTTGGACACCGCACACAAAGATCCGTGGCGTAGTACCGGCGGAAGCTCGATCGGAAGGCAGGGCGACAACGTCGTAGCTCAGCAAACCGAGAACCACAATGACAAAAATTATCCAAACCCAACACACACACACACACACACACGGGCAAGCGTGCGGGCACTGCGATGCCCGAACAAGAGGCAAAAGAAACCGCGGCTTGTGAAATGAAACTGAAAATAAAGCAAACGCACACGAAAAACCCACCCTGCGCTTCGATGGGGCCGCTGGCTGAGCTAAGCCGAGGCCTCGGCCGCTGTCGAAACCATCAAAACATGAAGCAAAACTGTCATAATTACACCCTGTCGCGTGTTTGTATTTGCTGACGGAACACGGTGCGGTTGACTGATCGAAGCGGGAAGTAGCGTGAAGGAGAGGGGATGAGCGGGGAAGGGTTGGGAAGGGAGGGGGATGATCTCGCGATTGTAATATCAACCACCCTTTTGCCAGCTGGTTCCGGCTTCTCCGATTGTCGCTTCGGCAAAAGAAGAAGTGCAGTGACATCGACCACCATCCCCAGTGGGCAAGATGGTGGCCGCAACGGCATTGAAACGTGCGTGGATCGTTCGGATAGTGAGAGAGCGAGGCAGAACAGTTTCGCTCAGTAGACACGCACATGTTTTCTTTTCCATCCCAATGGTTACCTTCTGCAGTGTCTTCTCTCGTTGAGCTGTTGGAGCTTTCCTGCTACGAAGGGTGTATTGAGGATTTTGTTTATGTAAAAGAGTGACGATTGAGTTCAAGTTTGATAACTAGAAATTGTAAACAAATAGCATTTTTTTATGTTTTATATAAACAATACTCACCCCTTAGTTGAGTACAACTTCCGACAAAAAGCATTTTAAACAGTAAAACATACACGCAAGCTTAGTATTCTTTCACCAGCAGCAAAACAACAACCAACTCGGCAAACATGGTTCGATTTTCATCATAATCTCTACTACCGTTTGTTTGCCGTTTTGCTTTTCAATTTTAGCAAATATACAAATACACAATGCCCACAATCAACACTGCTGCATCCAGCACACATATACCACACTGTACCAGCGACGCTGCTTGATTAAGGTGTGATTCATTCAAGCACATAACCATTCGGCTCAATGCAGAAAATCCGAAAAAGATAAAGGAGAGATCTAGAAAACAATAGAAACAAAACAAGCGGGTTTGAAAGAACACTCCTAAGAAGAAAACCAGCGCGAGAGCAATACTTCGATTGATTATTTTTTATTTAATTCACTTGAAACTAGACACTTTGTTGCTAGCCTCACTCACAGCATTGAAACGTTTGTTATCTCCTTTCGTTTGTATGGTTCTGGCAGCTGTTCTGGTATAATACCTACGTGTAGTTTGCTACTAGTTCTCTGCTTTCCATTAGTTTTACTTACGTTTTCTCGTTGGTTTTTGGACACAGTTCCTTTGCTTTACATTTTCGAGATTCATTTTTACATGTTTTTTTAAATTGGTTTTCTTTCTCCTTTTCGGTGACTGCGACTGTGCATAGTGCATTATGTTTGTTTTGTTGCAATTTTCGTTCTGACGACAAAAAATATCATTCTTTCCTTTTTGTTTTGCATTGAAATACAAACCATTTCGTTCACGTTTGTAATTTTTTCCATTTTATTTCACTTCGTTTGCTGACGACCACTTTCACTACTACTGCCGCAGCCAGCACGCACTATATCACTACCTTAAAGTTACGCCATCAAGTTTTAGTTTGCTGTTTTTTGTGTTTTAAAATGTTTCATTTTCAATTAAATACTTTCATGTTGCATGCGCTCGCGCTACCGCCGGTGCAGCTTCGCCCTATCCACTCCGATCCGATATTATCCGCTCAATAGTGTTAGTCAATATTGTGTGTGTGTGTTTTTTCTTTAATTATTTATAGCATAGCTTTCGTGTATGTATAGGTGTCTCCTGCTAAAAAGGGACATGCGTTTAAATCTGCTATGTACAAAATTGGCTTACTAAAAAAAAACCTTTAAAAAACCAGTAGCACAGCTCAGTAGCAAGCCTTCCCGGATCATGTTTTGTGCTGTGTGTCTGTCTGTGCGTGATGAAATAAAAGCTTATCCCTCGTTTTGGCGGGTTTTTTTTAGGGGGGGAGTTTTGGTTTTTGCTTTCAAACGAAATAGTCTATCCGCGAGATCTCAGATCGATGCCCAAAAAGCATGATAGGCGTGCTGCGACACACCACTCTCAACCATTCGGTCGCTCGAATGCCTACAACTTGCTCGAATAAAATTACCATTATAAAAAGTGAGCCAACAGTTTGCTTTGCGCAGACGGATTTTGAAGTTTTTTTAGCCGAGATAGCACGCCCGTCGGGCACGTAAATTCGTTTGGTACACATTCGCCGACTCGACAAACGTTGCACCGGAGCGGCGCGAGGGAGCTCCAGACATTGTGCCATCTTCGGTGAGATGGGATCGCGTGTCCACGGGCACGATCTGAGGCAAAAGGTAAATTTTTGCTTCCTTCTTTTATTGACAAGCTTCCTACGGTTTAAAAAAAGCTTACAGCGATATTGAATGTGTGTGTGTGTGTTCTTTTTGGAGATTTTAAATATTAGCTCATCATTTGTTCTAAACCGTTTAGGTTCAAAATGGCGGCATAGGTTGTTCGGTTTTAGTACAATTCTTCTTGGTTGAGGATTGCTTTTCTGTTTTGTTCATCGAAAACTCTAATGCAAACTTTGTACCGAATTGCAATGTTGTGCGCAATGACTAACTCGTGGGCAAGAATGCAAAATGAAGGACTTAAGTAACCGACACTGTTTGATTTCGTACTAAATTTAGAGAAGACAACAAGTCACAAATCGATTATGGGAATTATTTGTTCTAATACATCCGAGACGATCGCCATCACGCCCAACCCGTACACGTACACTAAGGATACGTGGCATTTATTTTACGCTTAAGAAATATTGCACAGAACCTATTCCATTGTACCATTGAACATGTTGGACGACTTGATCCTTGTATTAGAACACCCGGCCGATTCCGAATCCGAACCCGGCTTGGTATACCGTAGCGAATTTAAAACACACTGGGCTTAAAAAAGCATTTGTCGCACCATTTCGGCGGGGGGGCGCGAAACTCGCTAATTAAAAGTAACGTATGTCAAAATATAAAACGGAACAAAAACCGCAAATATACAATATCTAGTTGTTTCCTTAAATCCGTCCGATACGAAATCGGCACCTCATCCGCAACAAGTATATTACTACACGAAAAAAATAGAATTAACACGCCCTGTCCCGCGTGGCGCACTAGAGCTTTTATTTTACTTTTTTCCCTATAAACGTCGTATAAAATGAACAGATCACGTGCCAGGATTAAAAACTTATTAGGATTAGCGCTCCCATTTCTCGCACACTTGCGCGATCTTCGCTTTCCAGCTACGAAATGTCTGGCGCGTCGCCATCTTTGAATTGGTTTTTAGTGTTTCATGTGTTTACGTTTAATTTTTCCTGCTCTGTTCTTTTTTACTACTTTCCTTCGGTTCATTGTTCTAAGGGTTTATGCCGGCAGTATAGGATCGCTACCTATGCCACCACACTTATCTAGGAGAGTTATGTCTTACCGTCTTATGCACTAGGGATGATTAAAATTATAATTTACATTCTCGTTATGTTAAACCGCTGGCCACACTCTGCAGGAAAGGGAATAAAACGAGAGGGAAAAGAATATTTTTAATTATTTTATCTAACAACAATTCCACAATCATGAGAAATGGTTTTGCCCGCAATTGCTGGGGCGTCCCCTTCGCACCTAACAAATATTTCGATTGCACTTACGTTAACAGCGACGGGTTCGTTTCCGGCTGATACCAGTACTGAGGTACGTAGCCACCCATCTGCGGTGCATGGGTCGGTTGCGGAGGTGCATGATTCGTCTGCGGTGCCATCTGCGGTGGTTTGTGGTCGGCCCAATGCGGTGGCGGTTTCTGCTCCCAGGGTGCTTGCGAGGGCGGACTAAGACCTGGAATGCGGCCAGTAGTGAGCGAATAGCGCTATTAGTCTTCAGCGTTCCACGAATTGGACTAGTGTGGGGGATTCCGGCGGGATTCTCCCCATTGACGGATGATGCTTGGCTACTTACCAGGTGATAGTTCCGAGACGGGTGTGCTAGACGGCGTTGGACTGTGTCCGGGAGGTAGGAAATGCGAAGGCGAACCACTGCTAGAGCCACCACCGGGTCCTTTTAAAAGAAATGCAACGGAACATTCATTAACCCAGAAATCTTTTCCCTATTCTTGCTTTGAATCAAAAATAACAGGTGTGAAAAATGTATTCATCTTACCTTGATGCATGTTCTGGTGCTGTGACGGACTGTGGCCTCCCTGGTTCGGTCCACCCAATGGAAGTCCACCTCCAACGCCTGGTGCTTGGGCAGCTTTCATCATCTTCTTGTACTTGGATCGTCGATTCTGAAACCAAATCTTAACCTGAAAATACATGACAAGGAAATAATTCAATTATTATTTATCTTTCCGCCAACTTTAGTTCAGCACTTAATTAATCGAAACAAAAATTATCGAAACAAATAACCATGCTGCTTAACTTGTTAGCACGGATGTTGCGATAAACACGGATGTTGCGTGTACATGCTGTCGCATGCTCATGTTGCACCGGAAAGTCGCACGATGCGTCAAACGCAAGAAGTCAGACGTCAGACGTTTCAAATGTTGTTGTTTAGAAAATTATAGAGACTTTGAAACATGAGAGTTTCTTTCGTCTCTGTGGAGACGTTTCAAATGGGTTAAACGGAAGGGTAAAATGAAATTTCCGACATAAACTAAATAATGAATAATAATTTTAATCTTTTGATAATAAAATACAGTTAAACGTCCCAAAAATGAGGAATTCGTATTTATGACTCGTACAGCCATCAGTTATTCCAACATTTCTAACAACTCTACCCGGTACGTATTAATTCCCATCCTTAAAAACACATTAGCTCGTTTTGTATCTATATTTTATACATACACTTGTATCGCATCATAAATTCATAAGAGGCGTTCATCGATACACACAGCTTAACCCGATTTGCATGTCACCCATGGTGTATCATAAAAACTCACCGTTTTGCCCTACAAAAGCGGAGATGGCGCAATATCATGTCCGTATCGCTTCATTAGAATCATTCTACACCCTAACCGTCTCTTCCCCCATTTCGCCCCTCCCGGACCACTACTCCTACTGCTGGTGAAAAGACATAAAATTCATCATGTTCCGCAAGCCCCATCCGATGCAGCGCTATTTTTCATCTCCATTTTTGCAACAAATTCTGACCCCGCAATACCACGACCGTGCCACTTAACGAGCTCTTTCACCGCTGCTACCGGGTTTTGATAAAATCGTCTACCAACAACATGGGGAGACACAGCAAACACGTGGAAGATAGGGTGCAAAAAACAAAACAACAACGACGAAACTACAGCAAACCGAAAGCTTATCGTACCGGCCCACCATACCATACGGCGACCGGATCGTCAGCCCTGTAGCTCATTTCGCATACCCCGGAAAATGGGGGAATGAATGCGAGGAAATGGACCGGCGGGGCGGGTGGGGTGGTCAATGGGTGAATAAATTTTCCATTTTAATTGAAATATTATTTAAATGAGCTGGCTGGACAACACATATCGCTAGTGGCCAGCGTCGATAACGTTTTGGCGCAACCTGGGCATGGACAAAATTATGTGAAGTAGGATGGAAAACGGCACTAGGTGGCATTTAGAATGCGGGAACGGTAGCCCAGTGGAGAACTGGAGCAGACACTCCAATTGATCAGTTAGGTTCAATCAATTGCGCACTTGTACGGTGCGGTACTGCCTGGAGGGCACTCACCATCCCAAATCCAACGGTAGGATGACTGACCTCCTCTGGTATCGAATGAAATTTGGTTTTTAGAGTGTTTAAATAAAAGTCTTCACAGCAACAGAAAACATGAACCACAATCACGTCTCGATGAAGCTACCGTTTGTTACCGCACATTGGACACACATTGCCACAACCAATAAGTGCGAACAAATCTCCAAAACACACACACACACACACCCTCAGTGCACAGATCGTCGTAAATCACTGCTGATTAAAGCTGATTAGAGCACGCCACCAACATGATATCCACCGCTCGGAGAACCCCAGAGACGCACTGCCATTCTCCCATGGGAGTTATTTAAATCAATTGAACCACAGCTTCACCGCTCGGAATCTCGAAGCGGCCTCACCGCAGTACGTTCGATGTTTGGCCCGCTGCGCTTAAATCAAAGACGATCTTCAGCGATGTCAGAATGGACGCTTAAAACGAAGCGCAGCGGATCAGTGTGATCTTGCGTTTCCGAACGAACCGGTACTGCCATCGCTGTTGAAGCGCGCCAACGCACCGACACGGTGCACAGCTGACACAGTTTTCCCCAACACAACCCCATCGCCCCAAAACCCTCCCCACACCGCATCAAGAGCGCCCCAAGATAGCTATAGGACAGTGCTGGAAGCTGTCCGGCCCAGCCGTCCCTGCATGACAAGTGCTATCCAAGCGCGGTACTGAATGCGGGCACACTCCGCGCACCGTGCTGGAACATAAATAAAAATTAAAACTGATAAACAGCGATTAATGAAATGTTTCCGCCCTCGGAGAGTACAGATGCGCCATGTGGAGCTGACGGCGTCACTAGATAGAGGAAGGGATTTTTTTTTCTGTACGCCCTGACGACCGATAGACGCGCTGTCTCGGAAGTGCTCGCTGCGAGTGTGATGGTACGGTTGCGCGATTGTTGGAGTTTGGAGTTGGTTTAATTAAGTTGCCATAGGTGTGGACGGAGAGGCCACGGAGTGGCAGTGCTTAGAAGAATGTATTTAAAACTGACGTTCCTATATGAGTCTGTCAGGAGCATTGGGAATATCTATTTTAAGACAAGAAATATATTCTTTTAAATTCTAACTCAGTGCTACTATAAGCTGGAACGTGCCTAGTGGGAAATTTCCCCAACTAGTGCCATCGTGCCACGCTACATTTGCCGTGCCAACGTTGGTTTCGGTACGATTGCTTAACCCACAGCCCCAAGCACCCTAACCATTGGTGGAAGGTGCCTGTCCATCAAGGATTCCAAAATCCGTCCGTCACGCCAAACAACAACCACGACAACGACAGACGACGACCTGTCCTTGAGGGCAAAACAAAACAAAAAAACGAACCCTCCCGCATCGGCTTCCTGCCACTAATTCATCATTTCGAAAGCAGCCCACAACCTTAAAGTTTCCTCACTGCTGCCTTTTTCGAAACCGTTGGAGTTCGTGAGTTCGTGAGGTACTGAGCGTCGGTAGAGCGAACCGGTGAGGGAAGGATCCTACATCGACGACCACAGAGCCTTTGGTTCAGAAGTTTCACCGCACCGTACTTGAAACGCCCTCGTGGACCGTACGGTTCCGAGACTTTTGACAGGTTCTGAGAGTACACTTTGCGTTTCGGGGAGATTACAATCAACAGTGACACACAGCGACGAGCTACAATAGAGCCAGCACGCAAACGTCACCGAACATTGCCGTCTTTGTGGCGCTATTTGAAGAGGACACCGCACCATCCTCCCAACACCCACCCACCGCTGTGGGTGGAAAAGAACTAGAAAAACGGTGAAACAGGACACGGATTCCTTCGGTGGTAAAATATTGGAAAAGTGTCCTAGGTGGTGAACCTTCCGAATGGGGAAAGGGGGGTGCCTAGCCTCAAACATCAATCATGCCAACCCGCACCAGCAACGAAGAACGAACTCCGATACATGTCACCGGATAACATGGCGCAGAAGCGATGGGGCTTCCGTGTCCGAGTGCCCATGCGCTATCCCAGTGAGAAAATGGGTGTTTCCCACAGCTATAGACAACGCCAAAAGAAAGGGGCGAAGAGAAGCTTGTTCAACTCACCACAAACTCATGTCCGTAATGATAAGAAGCTAGGCAAAAAAAGGGGCTTTATCATGTGAACCAACGATGGTGACCACCACCATCGGCCTCCATTCCCTACTGCAACATAGTTGAGGGTTTTTTTCGTCTTGCGAGCAGTTGCATTAAATATGCACCAGTCCGGTGTATGTGTACGGCCCGACGGGAAACAACATGTTGATCAATGTTTTACTGACGTTTTATGCTGATGCCCGTTTTGTTTCATTCATGCAAGCGACTGCTCAAAGCCCATGCCTAGAGTAACCGACTGCCGTTGGGAAGGGGGGGTGGAACTGGTGGAGTGGAAGGAAGCGCCTCCAACGTACCGAAACGCAACCTCCATCCCGGAGGTAAAAAGGGATGAACGGTTTTATTCACTCTCAGATTGGCCTCCAGCACAAAAAAGGCCCCAAAGTCTGGACTTTGTCGACTCGTCGAACCCCACTCCAAAGCACCTCCCTCGAACATCAAGCACAGCAACAACAACAAAAAAACCGAAAGACAACCAACGAGCACCATGTTCCTCCTGTACCAACATGTTGAGCTCATGTAGGGGTGTGTGTGTGTTTGTGAGTCTGTAGGTACTCATCTCCTACGTCGGCTTCTGTGCAAGCCCCAGGCATCTTCGCGGAACCATGGCCAGGACAGCCTCCAATTCCAGATCCATGGACATTTGGAGCCGCTTCGATCGAGAACCGCAGCGTTTGGTCCATCTTGCCTGTGGCGTCCATGTTTACATGGGAAGGATTCTCCATTTCGTCCATCCGGCCAGAATCGAAACAGCGTTGATCCGTCGGTATATGATAGGGAGCTCCCCAGTATCTCAACCGGAGTCTTACGGCAGAGCGAGAAAGACGGCGAAAAAGGGTCGAAAAACGGATTCTTTGCCCGGAGCATACTAGCATACACTAGCACATACGTACGTACACCGCTCACAGAGAACCGGGACCGGTGTGGAGCGTAAAGAAAATTTTGAATAATTGATGGGGTGCCATTACCACCTTATTTTATTTTTATTACCTACCAAACTCTTCCATCAAGGGGAGCCTTGCAGGATGGGAACTCTTTGAGGGTAAGGAAAGAAAAAAATAAAACATTCAACTCATGCACACACACGACATTGCGAATTACCCCAACGCTATGTGCAGTAGTTCCGCTGGGAGACTTTTATAGCTGCCCTACAACGGATTGGTTCATTCGGGAAGGGTTCCCTGTTGGGTAGATTCCATCATGCCACACCACTGCCCGTAAGCCTTAATCTCTGTGCAGATCGATCGATTAAGCGCTGCATGGCTTACGGGTGATCGTTAATGAGAGGGTGTAGTTAGCCATAGAGGTAAAAGGGATCCGAATGCCCTATCTATTTACGCTTAGCAGTGTAAATAAACCGTTTAGGCGGAAATCCATACGCCGCGTAGCGCGGTGATAATTAATTCCAGCAGGCACTGGAGTGCAATTTTACGGTGAGAAAAATGGGTTTTATGACTTGCAGGACATTCCAAGCACCGTCAGGCATGTAGATAATGTAGCACTAAGTAGGCTTTGAGGGAAGTGCTGCCGCACCAAGGTATTGGATAATTATTTCTATTCCTCGTAACGATATGTGCGGGAGTTTTGATTGAAAACCTTAAGACGGGATGATAAAGTTAACGACATGGTGAACCCACGACAGAGTTAATGAGATGATGTTTCCTTTCGATTTTGTTGAAAACTCCCTCTTTAAAGGATCTTTTCCATGAACATCTCGTCAGTTCTTGGCAAGTTATTTTCATATCCACATACGTAAAAAAAAACTGGTCGACGACTAGTCTTTTCTCGGAGCTAACGGGAACCGAATAACGCTTGGTGGAGCTCTCGCGCCTTCAGAGCCAACGACGATGTCGACCTAACCACCTGAGCGCACAGCTCCAACCAACCATAAAGCTAAGAACCATCCGATCAGATTCGACGGATGTTTTTTTTTTCTTTGCTTTATTCACTCTTGCTCCTATCTGCACCTCACCTACGGGACAAATCTGACAAACCCAAGCGTCGTCCGGAACTTGGCCCATGTAATATACCTTCCCACGAATCCACCACCGTCCAAACCTAGCCGCAAAGACGATTGGTAAGAACATATAAATTATAAATTGAAGTTTACATATCGGTGGGCAGTGTACCGTGGCGAAGGCGAAAGCCGCCCCGGCCAGCACTAGGAGAAGGTACGCACGTAAAAGGGTGCTCGCATCGAACCGTGACGCGCGATCCGAAGGCTTGCCAAGAAGATCGTTTCGATTTGGTGTGTGTGTTTGCCGGTGCGCGCGGTTTTTTACTATGAACTGAACTGAAGTTTATAAGGTGCTGACGGAAGGTACGATGTGACAGCGGTGGATGGCCACGGATGTTGGCTTTGATGCTAATGTTCCTGCGCATCAGTGTCAGCGGCCGGCGACAGGAAGAGGCTAGGTTGGGTGTAACCTAGTGCGCACCGCAGAGTTTAAGTGACATTGTTTTTGTGATTTGGTGTGCTCCAGTCGTTGGAAAACACGCCAAGGTCGACTGCATCCAACATGAGTGATGTACTTTATTCGTTAGGTTAGGATATTACATATTTGGGTAGCTTTTCACACCGACTCTTTTTAAAATTGTTCTCTTGCAAGGGAAAGCTGCGGGTTGTACATGGAATGAGAGCATTACTTTAATGAAAATCAATAAAACTGACCAATAACTATAAATCAAACATCCAAACTAGCCAGAGATCCGACGCGAAGATCAAAAATTTTAGCAGCCCCGTAAGCTCCGTTTTTCCCAACATGAAATAAGATCGATCGCACCAGATCGATCCGTCCCGCACCGCAATCAAACGAACAAGCGCGCCCGGAATGTAAACCACCGGCTCCGCAGAAAAAACCCTCGCAACTTCGCTTCGGTTCAACATCGATCTGCGATCGCGACGCACCGCTCACATCGCACATCGCGGTTTCGATAAAAGGGTCCGATAAACCGAGAGCTCCATAATTGGTAAAAAGCTCTCTCCCTGCAACCCACCCTATTGATCGAGCGTACCATGATCGTAAGCAGAAGTGCGTTAACGCGCGCGCGCGCGCTCGTCTTCGCTTGCTCGCGAGAACCGAGTCGCCAAGGTTGGCAAAAGCCGCCCCACGGAAGTTTGCCACCGCGTAGAAGAAGACCGAAAGCAGTAGCAAATGAAGCGAAGAACCAAAAGGAAAGAAAAAAAACAAGGTTAGATTTATGTCTCGATTGTTTTCCCGTCCCATCCCGATCACGGATAGCGCAAAACCGACATGGACATCGGACGGGAGTCTCCGTGACATCGTCCCCCGGTTACTGTCGCCATCGAAATAAGGTGGCGGTGATGAGTGAGAAACGAAAGGCGGGAGGATAAATAAAATGTATCAATTCGCATGATAAATTTTTCCCTATTGATTGTGTATTTCATCCCCTTGTGCTTTCTCCGCTCCCAGTGCTTCTGTTCGCGCTGGACGGAAAAAGAGAAAACACGTTTCCCAGAGTCGAGGGAGTTCATTCCCTCGGGAGAGACTGTCATGCGAAAAGGGGCAGCATCAGTATCAAGCAAGAGAGTATCAACAACAACAACAAAAACTCGAAAGAACACAGACACAGCGTTCGAGCTACCGAATCCGTGCCATGTCCAGAGGGCTCAGCACCAGCAGGACCAGTGACAGAACTTTACACCGGTCGTGTGACAGTCTAATAAAAATATCACACCAACCGGTTCGCTTTGTTGTTAGCCGTGCCCGATCCCTATTAGGCCGTTCGCCGAAGGATACGATCTGGTGGAAGACCAAACGGAATGGACGGACCCCATCGGACGGAAGATCGGAAAGTGTCGATCGAAATTGATCGCTTGTCAAAACAGTTGCTCAATCATATCGAGTCCCGTTCGGAATGATCGATGACAGGGGCACTGTGTTGGATGTCATCGCGTTCGGGATACAGGACCTCCAGTCGAACGATTTAATTCGAGCCTCTTTAATCTGATCTGAAGGCATGTGTTTTGAGCAATTTATTGCTGCTGTAACGTGTCCCGAGTGAGTTGCTACTTTGGTGCAGTTGGTATAGATGCTGATTAACGCAACCTAGCGTCGTCGGTTCAAATCCCCAACGAATAGAGTTAAGCCATTCATAATACACTTTTAAAGACACATATTTCCTCAAGAAATCGATCATCTCAAAACACATCTCTTGTGATCTACTTTTCACCTTCAGATATTGCCGTTGATTTGCAGTACCACTTCGTCTCGTGCTCTCGTCATTTATCAAAACTCTCCCCGACTCAGCTGACGACCTCACCGAATGATCTCTGTGTGACCATCTGTCGTTTTCGTTGGCCCCGGAGGAGTTATGCAGTTCGTGTGATCTTCCGGACCTTTGCGCGGTTGCGAATGACATACGCGCGTCATGTAGCCGGTTTGTTGATGCATTCGTCCGTCACTCGCGTTGCATCAAATGCACCGACACACTACCCTCCATTCCCGACTTCTCCCTTACTCTCCTCTGGCTCTCTCGCTTCGATCCACCAGTTCGATTCACCACTGCCTCCAACACTTGTGCGATCTCCATCATCAGCACGCTCAGTCAGTGTACCGCGGAGCTCTCTGTGCGACAGCTTTCGACGATTTTTGTTGATGGAGAAGATGAAGATGGGAGCAAAAAAAATCACCCAAGCACACACACAGACAAACGCACTTGGGGTTGCTGTTGTATCAACGGTGCATCGTGCACCAGCCGAGGCGCATATATAAAAATTGACTGATGTGCGGACAACGTGGAATACAAATGAGGGGCGGTTTTTGTACGCGCACACAACCCCGCCGCAAGTCACAAACAATCTTACACACTGAAGACAAGCGTTTGTGTGCTATGGGAGATTTTTTTTCCCCGTTCACCCTTGCGATTTTTTTCCCTCTTTTGGAAGGGAAAAACGCGTCAGTAACGTAAAGTTTGCTACATCGGGCTTTATTTGAGGCAACAGGTACGGCGCGGCAAATGTGTCGTCGGACACTCCGTGTCGCATTCGATTAACGTTCGAAGCTAACCTTTAACATGACTTCACTGGTCCCCTGAAAACAAAAAAAAAACAGTAAAACCAGACACACTGTACTTTCAGACAAAGTTTCCGCTTCATCCAGACACTGAGCTGGCGGAGTGTCTCTGCCCCGCTTCCGTCGATAGGTTTGAAATGTAGGTGAACAACTGTAGTACTGATTGCAGCGATCGAACTCGTCTAAGAGTCACTGTCAAACTCGACCGGATGTCTCGAGAATGCACTTGTGCACAGCGTCAATCAATTGTCCAAAAGTGGGGTGGAAAACAAACCCCTTTATGCTGGGATTTTCCTTCACAACTTAACGAAGCGTATCGAGGAAAAATTCTTTTTTGATCCGCTTTACATTCGTGACGTTTTTTTTCCCTCCAAAAATAAGAATTATTAAAAACGAATAAACTGAGGTAATGATTTAGATTGTTTCGTATTACTGTCACTATCACCGGTATGAAGTTCACCGCACACGGAAATATTGTGGAAAAGAAGTAAAAAAAACACACCCTTCATGCGGTGGGAATGCAAGTACCAGTTTTCTTCGCGAGACTCCTCACGGGAAAAACTCACCGGAGTGTCATCGTTACCGAACCCAGCGACAAGCGACATGCAACGGTGAAGATCACGTTTGCCACGCGGTTACGCTAGATCTGTCATGCGGAAAATATGCATTCATTATATGCAATTCGATCGAGACATCGGACCGTTTGGCTTCTGTATGTGTATGTGTGCACGCACACCCTACTACAGTGTGAAACGTAAGAAACGATGACGAATGCATTGTTGCATTCGATTTGTATCGCAAAGAAACGCAACAAAATTAAACATTTTTACAAACATCTCGACATCTTGACAGTAACTTCTTACCCGCAATGGAAAGGCAAGGAAAAATGCACTTTTCCTTTGCTCGCCTTTTCGAATCGCTTTTTTGTGGTTTGATGGTTGATGGAGTGCAACAACAAAAAAATAACCTATACACACACAATTTCAATTATTTAATTATTTTAATAAATTGTAACGACGTGGGAATGATGGGCATCATTGTGCGGTCATTCGTTTTGTGTTGCTTTTTTGCCTCTGCTCCCACCAGAGTGTGTGATCGAGTCGGGCAGAATCGATGATGCGCACAGCAAAAAGAAAACAGCAAATAGGCGCCTGCCTGAAGACATTTTATTGTCCATTTTAATTGCCCCAATTCTGTATTCGCCGTGAGTTCGCCGCTTCGCTAAGATCTGTTACAAACGCAAACGTACGCACTGCTGGAATGCCAACCAACATCTGCCATCGTCGGGTGCGGCAGGAATGCACTTTTACAATTTATTTAGCCTCGACCACATTTCCGTGTCTCATTATCCCAACGGCATTGGGGGAGATTTTTTTTTGGTTGCGTAAGATCCTCGCAAAAAATGATCAGCCAAATCGGTATGTTATCAGTATTGTGCTACAACTTTATCAACGAGAAGGTTTGAAAAAAGGTTGTTCCGTCGCTGGAACAAGATAAATAGTGAACTTCTTTTTTGTAAATAATTGTTTTTCTTCTGCAGCTTTATCGTCACTAATCGCAACAAACACGTCATTTTGGTGCATTTGCGGCAACTTGAGATTAGAGCCTGGGTGCTCTATGTGTTCTTGCTCTGCCAGTGCTTCGCGTGTGGTGATTTTTTATTCCCCAACCCTGTTGCTCGTTCCTAGAAACCTTGATCGTAACTATCGAATCGTGTACGAGCGGCCTACCGTGCCTACATATTAGAGACGTGTTTTTGCGCAACCCTACCCATCCCTGCCTTTTGCATCCCCCGCGCACTCCATCACTTCGCCGAGAGTTATGAAAGAAATCAATCATTTGCCATCAAGCGTCAAGCTTCAATCACGTCCTCGCCGTCGTCTTTTTCGCTGTTGTCGTTGTCGACAGCACCCGCCGGTGCTTGGTGTGCGCCCTTCTTCTACCGTGCAATGGAGGGGTAGTTTCAAGATCAGGCCACCCCGAACGATCGCAACCGTATGATAGCTGCACACGCGAACACAATTTGCTCACCCGCTGTCGATTTTTTGAAACGGGCGGCCTGCACCTGCACCTACGAGACCGGCCTGCATTGTGTGTCGGACCTCCCGGCGCACACATAAACACATTCCAAATCAGCATCCCAGCAACGACAGCAAACGTCTCCTGTTCACTTCCGGCTGTTGCAGTGTGTGCCACCAGCATCCCTTCCCACCTTGAAAGATCACTTCATTTTCGCGATCGCAGAGCACAACACCGCATTAATTATTCATTCGATGCGTAACGGAACGCGTTCGATCGGTTTGGTGTGTACTGCGCGCTGTACACAAGCGCTCGCTCGATGCTGCCTGACCTCCGCGGTACAATCGCAACAGTGATCACGATCTTTTGCCGCAGGATTTCATCATTAGGGTCGGTTACTTTCGGAACCAGCGTTGCCTGAGCTGCCTGTACATCGAAGCACTACGTACACCCCCGAAGGGTTCGGTTGCCAACGATAGTCACAGAAAATCACCGAAGAAAATCACATCATGTTTAGACCGGTAGCACCAGCGTGAGGCTCACAAGGCCGTAAACTGTAGTTATTTTGCTGGATACGGGGGATGCAAAAATTGTACCAAAAAGGGGTTGTTACTATGCAAATAAAGATGTTTTTACAATTTAGAAAAATATCTATACTATGTCACAAACATTTAACCGTTGAAACAATTTGAACGATTTCGAAACTGTTAAAATACCAGCAGATCGAGACCTCCCCAGATTATTATATTTAAAAATAAATAATCTAATCATAAGAACTCAGTCAATTCTAGGAACTGATGTAACGAACAGCTGCTCCACTTAAGTTTAAAGTCTATCATTTCAGGGATTTATGAGAAATTATGGGTACTCCTTATGATATTGTGAGAGACGCCAACGTAAATATACCTGGACATCAAGTCAACATCTAAAATCACCGATCAAGAAACAAAAATTCCGCCACCTACAAACTTCAATCTTTGCTTTAGTCATTCCACCGGTGGAATGCAGTGAGCCAATGGAAGTGTACGCGAGCGGGTGGTTTTTCCACCCCTTCGTTCCCTCCAAAACCACCCACCCGCACGATCCGTACGATCATCCCAAGATCGATGGGCCGATGATGATAGCAGAACGATCATTGTTGCATACCGGGAAATGAAACAATCTCGTTTCCCACATCGGCAACGGCGCTGCACAGGAACAAAACACCGGTGTGTCAGCGTTACCGCCTCTTTACTTTGTTTTAAGCGCACTTGCTTGGGAACATACCGCCGTGACGTCATCGGTCATTAGACAAAGACCCCCTCTTACCCCCTTCGTGTACCAAGCCCCGTTTGGTTGCGTCAAAACCCGAAGCGTGAAAGGTTAAGCCGAGAATGGAAGGACCCTCCGGCATATGTACGCACGCATGCGGTTTCCCTTACCGAATGGAATGCGTCTTAGTTGACATCTAATCAAAATCAGAGAACCAGTTCGCTTAGCAGCTGGTGTGCGTGCTTGGTGCGTCGCGCTGGCAGAGCCTAAAGCAACACCGAAGCAGCGGTGTAGAAAAATTTCCTGCATCGATTAATATTGATGAGTGATTGAATGATAATTGTAGATTTTTTTTCGCTTGCTTGCTCGCACTCGCTCCCTTACTTGTCCTCACACCTCCCGCGAAAGCTCTACACCTGAATGGTAGGGTAGTCGACAATTTCCATAGGCATGTTTTCCTGCGCCGTTCACTTGACTTTGAGAGAGTTTGTGCGAGCGGCTGTAAAGTTGGCGCTTGCGTTTCCATGGGAGTTTTCCATTCGAGCGGTGTGTGTGTGTGTGTGTGTGTGTGTTTGTGTAGGTCTGTGTGTTGCTGTGTGTGGCCTTGTGGGGGTCTCCTACCCACCGTCCATTGCAATCACAGACCCGGACAGGTGAGATACCGTAACGCTGGGGGGTGAACGACGTTCGCAAAAGACAAGATGCGCTGAAGGGCACGAGAGGCTCCATATCGGAAGGGCTGCCACGGAACGGAAGCGGTGCATGTGTGGCATGAGCCGTACCCGAACGCCCGGCCGGTGGTGATCGTAGTGGTCTAATGTTTTGGAAAGTTGATTTTTTTCCCCCGTGGCTAAACTCCTCCAGCAAGCGCCATACACCATTTACTTTGACAGTAACAGCTTTACAACGGTAGCACCTGTTTTGCATTTAAAGTGATACGCGACGACAACAAGATGCGGTATGATAGCAATGGACGAGCGGCATAAAAGAGCACCTTAAAGGGTGCACATTAAATATAAGATATGTTAAACGCCTTATCTAGAGTTAAGAATATCATCACGATCAGTTTGTTTCAAATAGATCGTCTATTTCTCATCTTTAGGCAAACGGCTCTTCACTCCCCAAGCTTTTTAAATAGCCCATTAGACATTCAATTACGCAAATGACCACAACGGCGGGGAGAGTAGCAGCACATTTGCACAATTCAAGCACACTTTTCTCACATTTAGATACGAGTGTCTAACACGATTAAGACCAATGAGCTCCCAGCTGACGGATGTAATTGCTTTCACTTAGCCGTGCCGAGTAACTCCAACGCCGGTGCACTGCATCCACGGAAGGAAGCTGCTGTCAGGTTGGATCGTAGCTTCCCGAACCGAACGCATGTAAATATGGTCCACAGTTGCATGATGCTTACCAGTCATTTCTTTCAGCTGCCAACACCTAGCTGCGAAAACTTGTTCCCGCCACTACGACCAGAGCGTTCCCCTAGCCCTGCAGTGGAGTGGTGGCCATTTTTTGTCCATTCATCTCGCTCATTAGAATGATGATTGTCGCTGATAAGCATCTTAACGCCGGAAATTAATGAATGAATCTTCTGCTCCGTACACACATGCGTACACACTCGCGAAACATTAACGACCCGTCCAGCTCCCCCGGGAAGAGGTATTTACTGAGGCGACTCAACATGTCACGGCGCTACATGGTTTTGCTTGCCCGGCTGGCTACTAATAAAACAGCCGAGACCGGGACTGGGCCAGATGCGTCGTTTGCTAACGCCAGAGATTCGCTTTGGAGCTTGGCACCGTGATGAAGAGCGAGATAATTTATAGCAATTAAGTTTTACGCGCTTAGGAAGAGCCTCGTTTCGTGAGCGTAAGGCATTCGGACGGTGTGCGTGCGTCTGCGTCCCTTGCCGCGTTGGATAGGTCTTGAAGCAGTTTTGCTGAAGATGGTGCTGGATGGAGGAAATGATGACGTTCGGAACATGGGCGAAGGTGAAGGTCAATCATGGTGCCTTCTCTCCAAACCGCATACACACTCACCAGCAAAGCCCTACGATCGGTAACCCTCGCGACGGAGCTTCGGTGCACGGGTCGTGTACTGTTCGACACCGCGCTAGATTGAGGAAGTGCACAACAATTGACGCGTGCTGTAACGCCCGTACCGGTAGAATCGCAATCATGTTCGTAAACCCTTCAACCCAACCATTGCCCTTTGTTACGGCGGATGCTGTCCGAACGTCTCACACATGCTTGTACACTACGCTCTCACCGGGGCGGTGCACCAGGCAATAGACGAGCACCTGACGCGTCTAATGCGGTGATCACCAGAATGACGTTGTTTTATTTTTTTATGTTACAGTACGCTTGTGTGCTTTGGGAGACTTACATTAACGTTCATCAACAGTTCAAAATGATTCAGAAAGCAATAGTATCGTAGAGCGCTTGCTATAATACTATGCGTTCTATGAGATGCATGAAGAACGGTAGCTTCATCTTTCATTTTTTTTTTCTTGCATTTGTATCCAATATTTGATGAAATTTTCCTTCTATCAGTTGTGAATGTAAATCTGTCCTTCAAATAAAGTGTTACGAGATTAGTTGCATGACATCTTACGCAACTATTCCCATTTGTTACACTATCACATACCACTCATAACCAACCTAACCACTATTGCTTGATAACGGGCAGCATAAAATCTGCCTTTTCGCCACACTGGTGTTATTACACCAACGCGCAAAAATGCTGCCCCAAAACTGATGCCGTTGATGATGTTGCTGATCGCCGGCCGTCTCACAGTCGGGCTCAATTGGATTCGGTGTTAGCAACGGGCCTCATCATTCGACCACAGCGTCGGGTGCATCACCGGTGCATACGGTCGCACCGACGGATCGGTGTGAAAATTGCAATAAAATCCGTGCTTGCGTTGCGCTCACGGTACGTGCAGCTTGCAACTGCAGCTTTGATGTGGTCCGAAAGCTCTTTCCCCCATCCGTCAATAGGCTTCCTCGAGCACGCTTCCCATAAAGCGGCATGGCGTTCGGTTCGGGATGAACCTTTGCTGGGTTTGCTTTCATCAATGTTTCATCGCGGTGCAACCTTCGATATAGGCGGGAAAGGATGTGTGCCCCGTTTTCTTAAAAAAAACCCCCCGCATATGCAGTTTTTTATCTGCCTAAACGAAGCCCTTTTGCTATCAACTTTACTCACACACATATACCCGTGGATACTTGGAGATTGGTAAAAAGTTCACACAGCGCATAGTTTTGGGGAGGATGCAGTTTTATTGTCTCCCTCTTTCGGGTTTGACGCAATGTCGTCCGCACTTGAAAGCTTTCCGCCCCACTATGGCCTTCCGTTCTTGCGACTCGCGTCATCATTCCCAAGCGTCCGCACAGTGGCATGAGGTGAACCCGCGAGCGCCTTTTCAGCAGAAACCGCGGATCGGCCCTTTGGCTGTTTGCCGAAGAATGTCCTGCCGGAATTCCATCGATGCCATATAAAAGCGGCAAACCAGGCCTCACTTGGGGCTTTCAATTCTTTTTTCTTTTCCCAGAGCACCTCAACAAACGCACAAAGGACACGGGAGCGAGCTCGCGGCCGAAGGCGAACCGGCAACAAGGAAAACGGAAACATTTCGTTCATCTTCTCAGTACAAAATCTTCTCCTTTTGCCGAGGAGGCTATTGTACGCGAAATCGTCGTATTTTTGTCCTTCCTTTCCATTTTTTGTTGTTTGTTTCATTTCTGTTGCTGTTTATTTTTTTGCTTGCTTCAGCTCTGGTGTAGAACAATTTCATTTCCCAATCATCCTTGTTGGCCGGTACCCACAACGAACCCTGTGCTGCCGATGTCGATCACCGAACGTACCGCAGGAATGACGGTGCGTTCTCGTTCCGTTGTCCGTTTCCCAGTGCGAATTGTTGCGTTTGTGAATGGAATTTTCTGCTACTGAAAAGAATGGAATGAAACCCCCTAAGACTTTTTTTGTCTTCTGATGCGCGATCTTGGGTTTGGAGTGACTAAGGGCGGAGGGGGGGTTAAAGGGTTCTTTAATTCCTGTGAGTAAATGTGCGATCAATTTTACCCACACGTACACAGTGGTGACAATCGCTGGCCAAACGGTTGCACACACTATCAATCTACAGGTTTTATGCATCCTTTTTCAAGTAACGTTACGAACTACTAAAACAAATCAACAATCAAAATACTTAAACATTGCTCTATAATTTCCAAAAGTGCCCAAATAATAGAACATTTTATCCACCAAATGCGGCAGTCTAAATAATTAATTTACCAACCTTTTTGAACAGTTAATCGTTTACTGTAGCTGGAGTATAGATGTGTTAAAATATTTCAAATATCTGCCTTATTTTATCTGAAGATAGTCTTTACTGTACACATTTCTGGACACATAATAAACTATTCAAATTCAAAAAGTACTACAGCAACATTAAACAGATCCATCCTACATTGGCACGTGCTGCCGTGACAGTTATGAAAGCACCTCCCGAAATATATTGTGAACACATTCCATTCCCTCATCCGTGTGAGTTTCTTCCTTTCCTGTCAATTTTTAATTGATGAACAAAAAATGTGTCTGCTAGTCAATTCAGTCCTGCGCGACCGAAGCTATTATTACCCCACACATAATGTACATATTTGGTGTATGATAAATTATTGATCGTTGGGCTGCCGAATGTCGTTGGAAAGGCAGCAGAACGCCCTAGCCCTCGGAAAGTCCTGCCATTGTACCTAGAATGACCGGTGTCTACATGCATTGATGCAACTATTCTTTGTGACTAATTTTCCCACCATTTCGTTCGCCGGTGGAAGTTATCGAAAGTGTTTTTCGGGTTGTGGGCCACGGGTGAACTAGTCACAATGGGAGGAAATGATAGGGCGACACATCAAAGCCCTTAATTCTCGCTTCCCTGCACACCGGCTGGAGGACAACGCGGCTGCAGGTTAATGCCGCAAGGAGACGCTAAAGAAACGAATCAAAGGGCACAACAACTACACGAAACAATAGAGTATGCTACAGGCCACAGTACCAGACGAAGCAATCGAGCGTGAGGAACCACTCAGATATAGCGAGTTCCCCCGGTAGGTGGAACCCATAACAAACGAGCATTGTTCAGTGTGGCGGGTGAAAAGTGTCGCTTGGAGCACAACAAAAAGGCACCACAAACGTTGACAACAATGTGAAGTTTGCCGTTGTCCAAATTTGCTGGTGAAAACACAACAATCGTTTGACAAAAGGTGGAAATACGGACCGTAAGGAAAAACTGGCTAACGATGATAAGGAAACACAATCGTACACGTGCGGTTCGATGGGAACGGAAGATGGTGCAGTTCGGAGGGCGTGCGGGTATGTTGGAGCAGACACATTTATGACATGTTCGGCCCAACGTAGTCTACACTTTGACCCGTGAAAAACATTCCCGAAAAACACCACCACCATTATTCAAAACTATCGAGCGAATAAATATGATCACTGTTTGTGTTTGAAGTTTTCGTTGTCCCTTTTTCGTGTTGTTTAGTTGCTCTCGTTGCACAATTCCAAATCCAAAACCCACGGACTACGTCACACAATAATTGTTAGCCATTTTTTTTACTGCTGCCCATGCTCGGTGCCACCTGTTCGAAATGGTTCACACTTGCTCCGATGTTTGGAAGTTGATGCGTTCGGGGTGGTTTCCTGCCGTTGTCAGTGTGTGTCGTCAAATGGTTAGACGTGGCGCTATGCATCAGCTCACCTTTCCTGTACCGGAGAGGTGAACATTAAAATGACATTTGTGATTTTTCGTCCCTCGGTGGTGATGATTTTCTGTTCATATTTTTATCATTGTTTTTCCACACACACACACACACACACACGCACATAGCAAGCGCGATTGTGTGCTGTGTTGCGTTAACGTTTCGAGCCGAAAATATGACAATCGTTAGCCTTCGTTCTGGGTCAGTTCCGAAGACGGCCAACGATGGTGGGTACAGAAAGTTACCGGGACGGACTACGGACTACTGTTTGTGGGTGGATGCGGTTGCACTATTGTATCGAAAACGAGCGTTTTCTTTTTCGAGCCGTGTTTCGGCTACAGTTTGTTAGAATGGTATTGTTTTTTTATGGTTAGCTGGTTTAAGCTTTGCCCATTTGAAGTTTATTCAATGCGCTAAATCGCAGAAGCGTGAATTCGGAAAAAAGATTCAAAAAGGTAAATGATTCTGACAAGAAGGACAAACCCCATTGTCAACTGTTAGTTAATTTGTTTTTTTTTCTGCTGTGCTGCCCTTTTATTTCATCCCAAACAATATTGAGTTTACTCCAATTGCCTTCATACTTCTGTATTCATACATCTTTATTAAAAGTTTGAAAAGACTAAAACACTTTTTATTTTAATTAATAACTAACCCCACACAGTCAAAAACATTTTTACATTAGACAAACTGCAACACTAGAACATTAACAAAAACACCCGCCAAACAGTACGGCAGAACAAGCTCAAGCGTTAAGATAACCGATCGCACCGAACGTACAGGACGAGCAGAAAAAATCGCCCGAAAGGCACAACACAAAACGGCGCGCGGGAAAACCGATGGGCGTCAACAGTTTCGGCAACAGCCAGAGCACCAGCCCGGCAACGAATTCTGGATTCGGCCCCCTTTTGGAGTTCAAGCCCAAAACATAAAAACACACATACACGCACGCACAAGATACAAAATAAAAATATCCCAAAAGCACACCCGACCCGAAGGCGGCATCCTGGCACTGATTGTGAGTTTTTGTGTGTGCCGAAGTTTTGGGAGCTCTGGCTGTATGAATGGAGCCCTACGGGTGTATGTGAAGCTTTGCCCTGTTTGGTGTCTAGTACCGACTGTTCCTTGATTTTCGTGAGGCACCACAAAACCAACCTCGCAGACATACAAATGCGCTTGCATAAATTAGAATTTCATAAACAGAAACTTTCCAGACAAACCGAATGATTCAACGTAAAAAAACGAAAATATCTCAGAACTCCCACCGACACACTCGGACGGATCTATCAAATCTGACGTTGGCATCACCCGGCGCCAGACGTGAGGGACTTCCCACAAAAGGCGAACGCCATCGGAACCGTACACTAGGCTAGGAAAAAGTGAATTAATTAAATTTGATTACCAGCGAAAAAAAGGGTACACGTACTACCGATGTTCTGGACCATTGGGTACACACAATTGTGGTTCTTGCAAGTGTCCGCAAGCAATAGAAACGCCCGCGCTACTCCCAATCTTAACTATCGTGGCGAAGCGCCAAGGAAAGGAGGGTGAACGCATGGAAGGCGCATCAGGATTTTGCACTCCCCAATATGGACTTTAATTTTCCTGAACTGGTGAAGGCGGTGTGGAAAAGGGTTCCAAGCAGGCAAGGCGTATCCCGGAATGTCAAACGTCAATTAGGTGCGTCCGTATCTTCTCATCGCAGGCATGTAAAATGGCCAGCCCTCTGCCCGGCGGCTTGCCTTGAAGACCAAAAAGACGGGACAGATTGTTTCACGTTGCGTGAAGACGTGCTGCCGCGTAAATTGTAAACCGCACCGGGACGTCCAATATGCCGACGAAAGAGACGCAGAAACCCAACACAACAGCCTTGTTAGTGTGATCGATCTAATTAAAGCATTCCCGGCAGTTGCGCGGCATCGTTCTCACACCGTTCGAGCGATAGTGCGTGGTGCTTTGGCTATGGATTGTTTTTGGATTACAATGTGTCGATGTTGATTGAGAAGCGTTCAAGATGGGGCCATTCTGTCCAGCAACGATAGAGACATCACTGAATATGTTTGTTTCCTTCTAGGTGCCTGTAACTAGCCTTAATGTGAAACCCTTCAGCTTCTACTTGGACAAATCCCCACTCAGACACACTTAACGGAGGGAAGGCTACAAGGTGCTTTTGGACTGACATAAACGGACACTTCTCGTGCTGACATGCTCTTAAAGATCATCTCCTGAGCTTTCCGATGGAGCACTCTTTGGCGTCACACCCATCGTGCGCTTCCATCTCCAAGCAAGTGATCTTAAATACAAACAAAAAAACACCAAGCCGATACATACAAAAGCTTGCAACATTAAAGCTTGAAAAAGTAGGAAGGAAAGTTGAAATGAAATTCACGAAATCTATCAACGATTACAACGAGCTGACGAGAGGATGATTCCCTCCGACCGTTCCCTTCCATATTGCGAACCGCGTCCGTTCCACCTAGAGCGATTGCAAGTGTTTTTCTTCTCAAAATCTCACAACTTCTCTCTCCG
Source organism: Anopheles marshallii (assembly GCF_943734725.1). Taxonomy (NCBI): domain Eukaryota; kingdom Metazoa; phylum Arthropoda; class Insecta; order Diptera; family Culicidae; genus Anopheles; species Anopheles marshallii. The sequence continues at coordinate 79,663,835 of NC_071327.1, forward strand.
AGCTTGTTCACTCAGCTCTTTGGTGTTAAAATAATTCAATAATCCGACTGGTGGTCTGGTTATTGCAAACAGCACATTAAAACACTCATTAGCGACTGGTCCGTCGTAAAAGAGGAACTCTCGTACAAATTAAATACACTCACACGCAATCCAAAACAAATGAACCTCCTTTCTGCGAGTTGCTCAGCAGATGATTTACAGCATTTTGCTCGAATCGATTTGCACGGCCATAAACCATTCCGCGAGTCTCCGTTCGGTGTGTTGGGGGCTGTTAGCCCTAGTCGATGATCGATTTGGGGTAAACCTTTCTCATCTTCTCCTTGTCCTGCTCCTCTGTAGTTATTCTCATTAGCCACAGTGGCAGCACACGCTTCACAACGGTCCAAAGGATTATTGTTCTGATGCGATGATGTCTCCACCCGGTTTTTCGTCGCTTTTCTTACGATTCCTCACTGAAAAGACACGATTGCGTACTGCACCATCGACTGTGCACTTTCCCTTACTGGGCTGTGCGTTTTTTTTTTCTTAAAAAAGACGAAAATTTGTTTCCAAATCGAGAATAAGATCTCTCGTCCAGGCAAGACAGCACTCCACAACCATGACGATCCCCGAATGGCGAGGAGGCCAAACGCAGAGAATAAAAAAAAACAGCAACCCCCAGCGTTACAAAACTTTCCGATTCCCGGGGCCGTACCGGGGCCGCAACTTGCAAAAATGAGAAGATACGGTTTTAATTGTTTTTCATCAAAGGATGGTAACGCGCGTCTTCGAGTCTTCATTTGAAGCGCAAACGATGCCCAATGCTTACAAGCGTCCCTTAAGAACCGCGGGTATCGAATTGGGAATGCAATGGAACCACCTATCGCCCAGAAGAACCACACGAAACGAAACGAATCACCTCATTCCATTACTGCACACTCGGTACATTCTTTTCGGGGGTAAATAAAACCCTTTTCCTATCTTCCTTCCCACCTCCTGCCCACGCTTCTCTACCCAACAAGCGCACTGTGGGAACGGTCAGCAAACGGATTGGCGGACCACTGTGATGTAATCGCGACCACCGTCTCGCACACACCAAAATGATAGAATCGCGCACGATCACCGAAAGCCGGTGGTTAAACTGCTGCACACACTACTGTTGGGCGCACTTGCACTTCTCCGCATCTGTTTGTATTAATTCGCAATACATCATTTAGCTGAGGAGGTGATAATATTATTAAAGAAAAATCAATACATTTATTACTATTATTATCGAAACGGCACGTCCACACGGGACATCCCTCGCGGGTAGCACCCTGTCACACATCCCCTTGCATCCCCATTATTTGCAGCTTAAGGAAGTGAAAATGATTATTATTAATAATTTTAAAAGTGTATAATCAAATCCTTCACACACAACGAGAGAGAAAAGGAGGGAAACCGTTCACGGTGCTCTCAGCGCATATCCTCGGGGTGGTGGTGCAGAAGCAAGAACATTTCCAGACGCGGAATACGTCTGGATCTTCCAGACACACTTCCAAAATTTCAAAGAGAACTTCGGAACGAAACCTGGTACGGATCGTGGCGTTGTTCCAATACGACCAACGAGTAAGCTGATGAAGAGAATAACAACAGCATAAGAAGAGCTCATCGACCGGGTCCGATGGCGGGAGATTTCTTGGGTGAGAGGGTAAGTTGCCAACCTCCAGACCCTACCGCTTTGAAAGGCAGGCGTCATAATAGTGCAATGGAACGCTTGCAGTACCGATGCTGATTCTGCTGTTACATTGTGCAGCCGACGACAGCCGTAGGCCTCGCGTCGGATACGATCCGGCAGAAGGTGAGCCCGTAGACCGCACCGTAAAGGTATCGGCCAGGGACGCTGCTGCTGAGTTTGAGGTGGCTCAGCTCTTTATTGTTTTACGATACTTGTTACGTGCGGAGACCTTTCTCGAACTCCACCTTGGAGGTTATGAGTGACTCAAATGCGACTATGTGTGTTTCAAAAAACCTGGGCAGTAAACGAGAGAACCCACGAGACAAGCGTGAATGGTACTAAGTATTTAAATATCAACAAACTGTATAGTAGAATGATTTTGTTTCAACGCTTGGTTAGTACAGGCAGAAGAAAAAGACATGTTGTATATCAAACCTAACAACATCACATCAATGATCGTACATTTTCGATCAAATTAAGACTTAACGAAGCAACGCTATCGAAACGAAGCTTCGTACACGCAACACATAACCCCCATTGCCAGTTGTTGCTGTCCATGCAGTACCGATTCCAAGCGGGCGTCGACCGTTTCCGAAAATCGAGCAGATACATGCATCAGCCAAAAAAAAAAAAGCGAAGGCCCTACAGACGAATAAAACCGCCCCAAGTTTCGGAACCGACCGTGTTCTTCCATATTTCGAAATGCGTGCGAGCGTCTGTGTGTGTGAATAAATGTTGTGCCCCTTGTACCGCCCCAAGGAGAAAAGTCCTCCGCCCCGGCACCAAGACCAAAGACCGACCAAAGACAGATACCGGGTATCGAGAAAAGAAGCTGAGCCCTTTTCGCACAACGCGGTTCTTCATAATTCTTGGTTCTTTTGACTTCGTTTAACGACATGGCGAAGATCCCAAGTGAAAATGCCGCCAAAAAGGCAGCCGAGAAAGCGAAGCTGGAACGTTACAGTGGTTTAGGAAATTCTACGAAACATCTCGTGGTTTCTACACGATCTGTGGATCTCTGCAGTTTCGACCTTGAAGCTGCTGGATTAAATTTTGGATGAGCTTAGTAGAACATTTCGGAGGAGAACCAAACTGGTTGTAGATCGACATCATTGCATGAGTTTCGTCTAATTCTCGGCCTTTCTACGCTTAATCAAATGACGTCTGTAATAGAAATGTCATCGATTGACATTGCTGGAATTTCATAAATCATTGATGACTTATTGGTATAAACCTGTGCGTACACCGTACACAGCAGGCTCGCTAAATGTCATTTGTTATACTTGTAAATTAAATCAATCAGCTTGTAATGCAAACACATTCGCATCGCTACCGGATAATGATCAATAATTGTCTGGGGATTTACGGACATACCTGGACACAGGTTGAGGTGATCTTTCAGAATCATTCCATAGTAGCTAATTCCGTTCCACAGACAAAAAATGCCACCTTTTCCAACTCGATCGTAACACACCGAGAGCTTTTGTGCCCTCACACACTCACACACACACACCATGTGCCTCAACTCATCAACATCAAAACCCGGCGGTTTGCCACGCGGACCACCGTTCGAAGGTGTGTTTTGTAAGGTTCGGTACATAAAATTCCATAAATCATTGACAGATGAATTTCGTAAGATGGGTACGGTCTCCGCACAAGCGAATCTTCTTCTTTTCTCCTTGCCGATGGCCTTCATTTGTTTCAGCCTACCTTCCGCGCGTGCTCCCCACTCCACCATGACAGCTGGCAAATGGCCAACACGTCTCAGCTCGACTGCAAAACACCGTGCCCCATTGCTTTTGGGCCGTGCAGTGTGTATTTTTTCTTTAACTGCCAGGTCAAACTTTGCTGCGAGAACGCTGCAACGCGTGCGGCGTCCGAAAATGAGCAGATATTTCATGTGCATTATTTGTTTACCTTTAGACTGATGTTGATTGAACGAAGCGCCCCAGCGCCATGCGCACAGATGGGAGGCCGTCTTATTACCGTTTGTGTGTGTTTTTTTTACGCACATTTCTTTTTTTCTTGTTACAACAAACGAGCCATTTCACGTTTTTGCCATGGGTCAGGAGCATTACGTATGATGTTTGGTAGAAATGAAATAGGATGTTTCAAGTATACACAATTACGTATACAACATAAAAATCTTCTAACAGATCTCTACTGTACCAGAGCTGGTAAATCGACAATAAACCTTGTTAAGCTTCTGCAGCCACCAACAATTCTTCAGAATCCTATGGATACAAAAGCGAAGACTTTGTTATAAATAAAGTCCAATGAATGAACCAACAAGATATCTGCCGATCAAACAGAACAGCCCCTCCCGATCAGGAGTCAATTCCGTTTACAACCGAAGCACAATAGCATTACCCCGTCCAAGTGCCCACTTGTCCACTTGTCGTCCTCCAGGATGCTTTAGGTATTCGGATCATCAAAAGTTTCCAAGAATACAAGCACTCCAGCTCGAACCCGTTTGTTGCTTACTCATCGTAACCAACTTCGGATCAGCATAGCAAATGTTGATGGTTTCATCAACCAAAAACACCAACACCAATCAACCTGACGCATCGATCGATTCGCTTCATAACAAAACCCCGAAAAACAAAATCTTCAACAACGCACCCCAGTATCCTCCGAGATCCAGGATTCCCATCCAAACCTGCACAGGCTCGGAGTCGAGATAATGAAATTAAGCCTACTACATGATTATGATTGACATCCAAATCAAACCTCCTCAACACCCGGACTGGCTGCTCGCTGACTCTTCGGGAAGGCCGCAGTATGCCTTGGGAACACAAGACACCCAACGGACACGATTGATGCCGGCCTAACAACGATATGCTTCTCCTTCGCATCGTTCGGTTCCCATTTTTCGGGTCCGGTGTTATTCATGTGTTTCAAAAACGTTGAATAGATGAATGGGACACACTGGACACCGTGGTCGATGAAAAGCAGCACAACCACGCCGGTGCAACCCCGTGGCGAACATCTTGCCTTCCGCTCGCGTCAACCGAAGTGAGAAAAAGGAAATTTAATTAACGTACATTAAACAACAACCGGCAACAAAAAACGATGAGCTGGAGTTCTTCAATCTGCCCCCCAATCGTACTGCTGTTACTGTAACGTTCGCGATCAAGATCGCGGACTCTTCCCCATCAATGAGGCGAGTATTCGCTGTCCGAAGCTCATTTGTAACGGTCCCAATCTTTACGCGGAAAAGTTTTGTTTTCTACACCCAAAAACCAAAGTGACATGGAGAGGTCGTAGGTTTCGGGTTTGGTTGGACACCGAAACATCCCACTGCTCACAACGGGGGACTTTGAAAGAAAAACTCCCAGCCCCAGCAGTCCCGATTGACAGCTTCGATTGGTTGTGGTGTGTCTAATGCTTTTGTGGCAACCCGTTTTGTTTCGGAACATAACGGAAGGCCTAGTCTTCTGCCGATTTGCATCATCCACTGTGGCGTGTTGCTTTTGGGAAACAAAGCAAGAGACAATGAGAGTGGATCATTATTCAAGTCAATGATGTAATAGCGATGAGTTGAAGTGCTTCTGGTTTTCTAACCTCTTGCGATCATGGTTGAAGAAGAATTTTTTGGAACATTCATGTCTGATAGATTTCGGTGTCCAGGAGGAGATATTTCTGAAGAACACCGGGTAGATATTAATTGCATTTCCCTGCAACCTCAGAAATATGGACAACTATCTCTGGGCAACCATTGTAAAACCTGCCCCACTTACGCTTGAACATACTCGATCAACGATGCGTTTATAATTTGTGGTTAAATTGAATTCGTCCTACTAAGTATCCGGGCACTTCATCCAGTCAGCCAGAATGCGTTACTAACCTGTATCGAGTAGAAAGAAGCAGACAAAGAAGAATGTTTTAAAAATTGGTTCAATATCATGCCACTTATGGTGATCCGTAGCGAGCCAGTGGGCGATTAATATGCTAATGTAAAGTGTGTATATAAATGAGTTAATTAGACTGCCTACGAGCACGCCCGGCAAATCCGGATTGACCGGGCTTATATTTATAGATTGCCCCGGGAAGCGATCAGACACAGCCAAACCAGAGCGATCTCCCCTTCGTAACTCTTTGGCCGCAAGATGACGTACAGTACACATCGCAACACATATGTCAATTATTGTGTTCTAGTTTACGGACTATGCTAGCCATCTTTCGCTAGCATTTTGTCCCGACCATCATGCACCCGTCTGCTTCTCTAAACGGCACTTCCGGTACGTGCGTTCGTACACGCAGCCGGAGATGCAACCAGAACGCACCAGAACCCGACCCGGAGCCCGTAAATCATAACGGCTACGGGCTAATTAAATTTATTACAGCTCAATTGTTGACCCGAACGGTCGACGAAGTGGTACCGCCAGTAGTTGTGGGGTCAATCGAAGAGCTCCACTGCATCTACAGACCATTCACGTCCACACTTTCCATGGGATGACCTGCTGTGTGCGAGTTGTGGAACGCACTTTACTTGATCTTGCACGTCCGCGATCGATCCGGAGTAACCCTTTCTTCGTTTAATTTAACGTATTATGGCTCCTTTCAACCCACGGGCAAGCGGATGTATTAGCACCGTCCGGGCCTGATATGAGGGGTCGCATCGGAAAGGGTCACAGTAATTGAATACAATTGACTTTTATCGATTTATCGGACCGTGCGCTAAACGAGGGGGGATAATTTATTTGATACGATCCCTTTTTTCTTCCCCGTACGATTTGCATTCGAGCGGAAAAATGTTGATCAATCGATAAAAATGCGTTCGCGCAGATCTCTTGAAGGTGAATAGAGTTATCACAAGAGTTAAAGGTTGTTTCAAAAACCTTTCAAACCATTCGTCCCTCTTCCTAATACGGTTAAGTTTGGAGTAACAGCTTTGCAAACAAACGGACCACAAAGGTTCCCTAATGTGTTTTGTAGCGATTCCAGCACAAATGCTCCAAATTCTAGCCTCCATTTTTATTCTGTTCCATTCCAACGCTCGCCAAACGTGTGCCACAAAATATTTCGCCTCGTGGCGCCAGGAAGGATTTTAATGAGCTTAGTTCCGCTTGTATATATCCGCCGAAACCGTCAAAGGAGTCGGTCCTTCTGGAAAGGTATTCTTCCTTTCAATCCGGCGGCAGGTGGGTTCCCTCATAAAATCGGACTAATTTGTTTCGATTATCTTCTGTCCGCGGCTTGCCAACGTTCGGACATTTCGTTTCGGTTTCGTTTGACCGTCATCGGGGGCCGGGCGAAAAAAAGGGGTTCCATGTGCCTTTTTAAACACATCACACGAGTCTCTTCCGCGCGGGTTTTCGGGGCCATGTTTTCAACTGCCTGTTTCGGGATCGGTAACCGCTTCCCTGCTGTGCGTTGTTGATCCATTAGCTAACACATCGCGAAAGACGTTACCGACGCCTGTGAACCTGTGGAGGAGCCTTCTGTGGTGCCGTTGCATACGTTATTACCCCAGCGGGAGGTCACACGAGCCAGAAGGTTATTTTTGCTTCCTTTTTCTCGCTCAATCTCATTGGAACCGCATTGGCTGGTACAGGTAAATCAAATCATCGGCCCCTTTCGGTTCACGGTATAGTTCGGGCACAACAAAAAATGGGGAACCTTAGTCTGAGTGACCTGATGCTGATGCCGATCATTAAACGGAAGTCGTAAAAATAACAAGGATTATATTTTTCTCCTTTGTAACGCTGCTGTAGGTTTTTGCGGGAGTCCGTACGAACATAGTTTACATAGCGATACTTCAAAGCGTTATGCCAGCACCACAAAAGCTCGTACAATGTCCGTCCGGCACGATTTCGTGTGAACTTTCGCAATGATTCAGCACCCAGACCAGCATGAGAATTTTACCTTAAAGAAAGATTCTGACTGACACGTAAACGCAGGAAGAACATGAAGTAATCAGACCAACCTGCCGACTGGTACACTGCTTTTTTGCGAAATGCGAAAGAACTGACCGGCCTGTAACAGCGTCACAAAGGCGCTGTGTCATTCGAACTAGTGAACACCCGCTCAAACTGAACCGCTTTTGTAACCGCTTCTGATTAACGTCGAACGGGGAGACTTAAATGTCTGTATTGACGCGCTAGAATACCACCAGCAGTCGCTAGTGTCCTTCCCTTCCTTATCACGGAAGCTACACGCTCAAAACCCACCGCCGTCGATGAGTCTAATTACAGATTTAACCCTAAACCAATTAGGTTCTGTCCTACCGATGTTTCGGCACAGTAACATCATTAGCAACCCGTCGTGGCATCGTGTTCCAAGCGACCCACGAAGTTGACACCGGTTTCGTATACCGACCTGTCCAACAAGGACAGGGCGCCATACGAGACGAGTCCTGTTCACCGGGTTCACCAAGCACTCCCTGGTAAAACTCCCATCCTAATTAGTTGAAAAATTGTTCCAATTTCACCCCCAATCAAGCGGACTTTAAAGCGGTTGTGTACGGTCGTCGTAATATTTTCATATAAAAGCAGGGATAAAGAGGATCCATCCGACAGGAATTGAGTTGCGATGACTCAGCGCAACAGGTTTCCATTGTAGAAGGATTATGAAAACATATGCTCACGATTAAGTTACAGCCCAGTTACAGCAGGGCACCCTACCCGTTTTGGAAGAGTCTGCAACCTGATGAAGCATGGCTGTCTTCCGAATCGGAACGAGTGTTTTTTTCGGGAAGGGTACCATCCCCTTGCATAGCCACGGTGAGGGACGTCTGATGCGTTCGTAGTTTTATTGTAAACGCAGACGCTCCCGGACCCTTCCCTACCAACTCTGGACGACTCGAGACAGGATGAATTACAATCGATAAACCATCAACAAACTGAATTGATTGACTACTGCCAGCAGCACCAGCAGCCGAAGCCTTGATGTTTCGATGTCAAGAGAGTGACCATAAACCATGGAACCATGTTTGCAGCGATCGCGTCTCGCGTCATCTTAGTTTAAGGCTTTTTGGCGAAGTCTCGTCACTTGAACGTGAACGAAAGGGGGAATACACGCACTCAACGGTGACCGATGGTCGTCTATTGGGAACTATTGGTACTGGGGTCCTCAGGGTAGAGCAGTACAGGAAAAAAAAAGTTACTGCTCCGAAGGCTAAGAAAACGACGGCAACATCGAGGAGTACTGCGGAAGAAGAAGGAAAAAAAACGGCAACACACCACAATAATTGAAGCAATTATATTCGATGATAAATTGATTTTTCAACAGTTTCCGAACGACGCGAACTGTGCTGCGTCAAGTATGTGTATCCCGTCCTTGCCTACTTCGGCTTATCCGGATGCCACATTGTGTTGTCAGTGAGAGAAGCTGTCAGTTGCGCTTCGGTTCGGCCGGGCAATGCGCACGAACCAGGGATACCGATGGTCTGGCCGAACACAAGTCTGACTCACGGTTGTCTTGTACTGCCATTGACTTTGAGGCAGCATGTTAGGTCAGGTTGCCCGGTTGTGAAACGAGGCTTGAAAAAAAATCCACCTATCTTGACATATTGCAGATTTACACTGTATACACAGTCTGATGAGGTATTTGCTTAGTAAGGCGGAATGACTAAGCTAATCTTGCTGGCAATAGTAGAAAAAAGTGCTACCGTTTGGAATGGAAAATCCTATACTTCTAGGTATGAGTAAGTTCCTGGAAACAGTGACTAGAATGTCGCCTAATGCATCAATTCCAGTACACACAATTCTCAACGACATTTCAAATGTTTAGAATGTGAGTGATTGTCCGGAGAAATTCTTAGTAGATTAGTGTCCAACAAAAAAAAAAACATGGATGATTCAAACGAAACTTACATCATTGATTGACATCATTGACAAATAGATCTTCAATTTATGTAACGTAAACGGAATACTAAGAATAACTGCCTTACTTGACTCTCACCTAGCGCTAAATAATAAACAATTCATCTCAACAGCCCAATCAATTGATAGCTCCATTATACCATCCTTGTGCACACGTAGAAACAAGCGTGCACACTCACACACAATTAATCATGCACATTCCGCGCGCGTTGTAAAGTGTCACCAGAAAGTGTCTTGTACGCAGTTGTCATTCGCATTACCACACCTGCCAACCCGAAACGGAGTGCGGTCGGAGCACAAGGGTTAGTAGTAGTTGCTGCTAATTGAAACGATAATCGCCAGCCAACAATTACAAGCAATAAAGCAGCAGTAAAAAAATAATAAAACAAGACGAAAAAATACACCGCAGCGTACATATTATTCGGACAGGTGAGTGCGGGACCATTTTACGAGTTGTAACGAAGTGCCACACCTTCTCGCACGCTCCCATACCCAGTACAGGCCATGGTTCCGTGTTCGCCATACCAACAACGCACGGGACCAAATTAGTCTATATTTTGGGATGGATGAAAAAAAAAACACGCTCCGTTCCATACGCTTCGGATTGCAATTATTCTGCCGTCCCAATTGCAACCTGTTGTACGGCAACACAGATGAGCCTTATTGGCAATGAAGCAACGGACCGGAGGGACAATTTTCCGGTTGCAAATTGAATTATAATTTGCTTCCGAACAACTGGCCGGCGTGAATAATTTACTCACATTGACAATGGATGGCCACAGGCAAGCACTCGGCGAGGTGTTTCATTTGCGTACCCGATAGCTCCGAGGTCCGCCCGAAACGGCGCAATTTCCACCGGTCCCATCCACCGGTGGAAGAAAGTGTGCGATTTAACTTGGAAGCCAAAGGGGATTAGTTGGCTCGTTGAGCATGGGTCACCCCCCAAACGTGACATAAGTGCTAATTTGTCACCTTCCGCACAGGGCCCTGCGCGCCCCACGTTCGATGCCGGCGTGGACAAAAAAGGGCTTGTTTCCCATTAATCTTCGATCGGTGGCCCGATCCATTATTCGGTAGGTAAAAAGGCAAATGATAACTTCTAATGTCGACACTTCAACACCGATGTGGTCGACACCTAATCAATAGGGTTTAAAACCCCCAACAAGGGTGCCCATGTGTGTTCTTTTCTTCCTACATACCTTCCGCCGGTGTATACCAAGATCACAAACAATTGCTCCACAAGATCGATCCGCCCCGTTCAAAAGCGTTGACGAGCACGGCGATGCTTGAACGAGCGGTAATTGTAATGATCGTAATTGTAGGAACGTTTCTTTTTTATTGTTTGCTCGTCTAGTGGCACCCACATTTCAGCACCTCTAGGTGTTTGTATGTTTTGCGATATCATTACCCCGGATAGATTGGTCGGAGTTTTGGTAAAACTCTAGACGAAATGTGTTTCACAGCCCGAGAGCGAGAGAGTGATGATGTTGGAGTTTAACATGGAGTTGCCCACAATTATAGTCATATCTAATTATTGGTAGTGTTGAAAGGTTTGTAGCTCCTTCTCTACCTGCTAATAGTCAGTTCAGATATGATCGCCTGCTCTATTTGAATGAATTGTAATGACTGACGAGCTTAGTCCACTAGTGAAATTATTCAAGAAATATTACTTCTCTTGTTATTGCTCCTGCAACAAACAACCGAATATGTCACTTGTCCTAAACGACTTCCCAAAGCCACCCAGAAACTTATACCACAAAATGGCGATCCGCAATACAATGGAGCGATAAATAATATTGTCAACAAGCACAGCGCTTTTGATATCCAAGACGTACCATCGTTTGCATTCTCGTTCTCGTATTCAGAAAGGCAACAGTCGAGTCGCCGTGACACTGAGTGGGACGACCACTCGGAATCGATTCGATCCGATGAGATTCTCACCCTCCAGTCTGACGGGCTGTGTCACCGACACGCTGGGCAGGGTGGGGATTGTATCGACCATTAATTTAAATTAATTTAACCCCTTTTTGCTTCGTCGGATCGGAATCCGAACCGGGGTTGCGTAGGCGCTACATTGCAGCGCTCCTCCGCAAAAGGAAAGGAAATCCAGGGAGCCTCAGCAAACGTGACAACTGAGCAGACCGTACCCAAATCCAGCAAATAATGGTTGACGTGAACGCGGAGAAGGATGGAGAAATTAGAGCTCCCACCTTCGCTACTGAGGCGGATCGGATGGCCTACCGGACAATTGACGACGATGTTAGACAGCGCGGAATCATAAATTATCCACGAACGCACTGACACGATACGGCACATTTGTCATGCCTCTTCAGGGAAGGTTAATAGGGACGCTACTGGTACATTTACTAGAAGGCTAGCGAGTTCCGAAAAAAAGGAAACAGAAAGTCCTATCAATAAAAGAGGTGCGTTGGTCCTTACCTTTTTTTGTGTAATTCGACCTAGATACTGAAGGATAAGAGCGTTTTTGTGTAGCAAGTCAATGAAGAATGATAACAAAGTCGTTAAAAAGTCTATATATAGGGACAATGCAACATATTGTATTGGAGTTATTGGTTGGGAATTATTAATAAAATGAATTCTTCGTCTAGAATGCACCTGCATCGAAACGGACGTAACAACACTTGCAACAACCTATGTAAACGCTATGAGTCAAAGCAGTTTCTATTGTAACTTCCATGCAGCTCCATTGCATTACAGGAAACCCAAACTCACGAAACAATGCTTCCTTGTGATGATGATTATTCAAATTTCAAAACCATCTTCAATGTTTTGTTTTATTTTGCCCCTTTTTTTCGTTGGGTTGTATCTACCGTTGGTACTACTGCTGCCGACGATGATCATGTTGAGGAAGATGATGTGCCCATTTTTGTTCGCAGTTACCCCAAGCCATGGTTGCTCACTCACTCACTCTCTGACTCGTCCGTACAGACGCTCGTTTGTTATGCTTGCTTGTCTTATCGAAACTTCATTGGCACATAACTCGTTCCGTTCGCCGTGGAGCCTGCCTGAGACGCGGAAGACACTGTTTGTCCTGACAGTGTGTGGGTTGTCGAAGGGTGTGACGAGGGGCAAGATGTCAGACGTCGGTGGGGGGACCAGTTAGCGTCAGCGGGCGGACACGTCTTCTTTTGTTTTCAATTCGAATTTATTGATAGTGGGCGGGCAGGTTACGTTAATTCAATTTACTCTTACCACTACACACAGACGGGCACGAGAGCATGGATGGAAGCAGCCATAAGAGACACAAAAAAACAAGCCTTCGTACACAAAACACGAGAAAATCATTCTTTTCGTAGGTCCTAAATACTCGCTGGTGGTTCTCTTGTCTGTTCTGTCAAAAGCTCCAGGCATCAGAGGGAAAACAAACTACAAACAAGCCTAAAACGTTCCAATAATAGAGTTTTGGTAGGTTCAAACGACAGCGCTTGTTGCATCTCTGCTTGTTTTGGGGCCGAATAAGTTGCGGTAATAAAAAAAACGTGAAAGAATTCCACCTGTGACAGTGATTTTTGGAGTTGTTTCGAACCACACAAAAATAGTCTACTCCAAGGTGGAAAATTACCTTGATAACAAAGTTTTCCGGTTTCCTTTGTTTTCGTACACCCACTAGAATGGAAAATCGGTTTCATGTTGTATTATTCACCGCACGAAAGTCAGGACCCTGTGCCAATCGTTTGTTTGTGTCTGACGTTGTCCAAGACACCTTGGGAGTGAGATTGAAGAATTCCAAGCACACCATGGCGCACGGCCCGCTACAAGTCTCCATTCTGTCTGTCATTCGAAGTGAAACGACCAAACGATTGGGTCGATTGGTTTTTCAAAATCGATTGCCATACCTACGGGCGCTGCACCGGCACTCAACTGTACCGAGCTAAGGCTAAAAGGCAATCAATTCCATATTCCTCATCGGTAGGCCTTCCTTTGTTTGTTTGAACCACTGCATGAGATTCTCCGCCCCCCCATGCATGGGTGGTAGTTGATGGGTGCAAATGTTTTCACCCCGGAAACGAACCTACGGGCCATTTTGAACCTCTTCAGCCCAGAAGCGGCCATCAACTAGAGTTCCTTCATGCCTTTGCCGGACGTCCACGAAGTTGTCAGTCAAGCGGAGAGGTCACACCGAAGGGGTGAGGTCGTTGGGAAATCCAAGAAGTTTATTGGAATCGGTGCTTATCGGGGGCAAAACCTCCGCACGACCTTACACTCCACCCCCTCCACGACAGACAACCGGTTCCGGTATCTGACAAATAAAAATATTCCACAGTTGGGGTTTTTTCTATCCTTTTTTTCCGAAATACTACACCATTCCCAATGCTACAACATGCCGCGTTACGTTGTTCGGTATTAGGTTGATTGTTTTCCTTTGTACTTTTGTGTTTTTCGGTCAACCATTTTCCCCAAGGTAATCATGGGAAAGTTGCCGAATTTTGCCTGGTACGCCGGTCCGATTCGGAGGGTTGCCAAATAATATAATCACCCCGTCAGATAAGGCATCCTCTCTTCGAGCGCATTCCCACCCGGTTGTAGCGTGAAGGCAAAACTTTTGACGCTATGTGTTGCCGCTTGTCGCAAATTAGCCATTATTATGTCGATATCGATGTTTTTCGAGGGTGGTCGACCGACAGCGCTGGGCGCTGTGTGTTTCCGGTTCGGTAATTCGGCTAACAAATCTAATAAAGAAATTTGGCCACAAGCACCCCCGAAAAGCCCCTTCATAATTATGAATGGCGTTCAGAAATCAAAGCAACAGCAACACAAAAAAAAGCATGAGAAGACCAAGTGAATTAAAATCAAATTTCTGACACGATCGAACTGTACTTGAGGAAGGCCCGCGATATTGGACGTCTGGCCCAACGTTTGTCGAGTGAAACTAAGCCACCTGCCGATGGATGGCGCATGGCGCACGGTTAGATATTTGATATCGGAAAATCAGATGCGAGAAAAAATAATACTACATTGCCTACACTCACCTGTGTCTGCGTCAGCCCGAGGCTGGCGGCGAGCTCGGCTCGCTCCGGTAGCGCAAGGTACTGTGTTCGCTGAAATCTTCGGTTGAGCTGCTGTAGCTGCAGGGAGCTGTAGATGGTGCGCGGTTTTCGCATCTTCTTGCCCTTGCCGTTTACCCGCAGACCGGTGTCTTCTAATTTATCTAGCAGGAAATGCGCGTCACCGTCGGCGTTCGGCGCGGACGCGTTCACGTGCAGCGCGGTCGTCGGTGAGGGTGGTGGTGGCGGATACGGGGAAAAACCGGTAGTTGGAGAGAGAAGAGAAAACAGAAGATCGATTGCAGATGATGAAAATTGAAATACACTATCAACCGGCGGTGGCGAAAGTAGCAGGATAAGGATAACGAAGGACCATACCGGCGTCTGTGTCATGTACCCGGCTGCGTGACTGGCGGCGTGGCTCTCTATCTACCAGCCCCCGATGGCACAGAAACGAACCGATAATGATTTCATTAACACCACGTCCGGACACCACGGCTGTCGACTTGCCCATTGGAAGATACTTTCCTTACAGTGCGGAGCGAAGTGTGGACACGCGTGTGGCGCTATAGATGACGGGGATACTAACAATGTTTCGAGGAGGTTCCATTCCTCTTAACTATCGATCAAACAAGGTCCGTGTGCGAGTGGTATCCCGTCATGACCCCGATTAGAGTACCCGTGGTTGGATTATGCGTGTCAAAGAAAGTGCAAAACTTCATTTGCATTCCGTCCTGTTTTGTGTCTCACGATACGCGGCACAAATCGCTCCTGTGGCGCCCTTGTCTAACCAAACACCCGATACACCCGCAGGGCACAGAAAAATTGATTTAGAAAACTGAAAATCGCAAAGTTTGCTCCCCGATGGTAAAACTTTCCTGTGGGACCGACGAAATGATACCGAAACTTGTCAAATGCAACATTGTTGCAGTTTGTTTAGCTAACTGTTGTTGGACGAATGTAGCAGGGAATCTGTTTTTTGGCCATTCTTTTGCTTCTAAACAACCACCAAGGAAGTTTCCATCGTTTGTCTACAGATGTCGCTAGTGGTTTGCTGTTCTGACTTTTAGTAACACGAATAGTAAGTCCACAATGTTTTTTATCATTTTTACCCGACTTCAGCTGGAAAGCTAAAAAACATCAAACTTCTACATCGTTCCCTTTTGTCACTACACCAAAATGAATCTCACAACCGCTCTCCATCAACACTTACTCAAGAGCAGTGCGCTTTGAACAGTAAAACATAAGGTGTATATGTGCGTGTGTACATCCAGTATACATTAAACGCGTTTGCCGTATTTAATCAAAAATGTTAATTTATGTGTGCCAACATACTTTCTGCACAGCACCAAACCCCAACATACGGACCACAGGCGAAACGTTGTGCGGAAAGGGCCAGCCATTGCGTGTGAGCTTCATTCCATGCGAAACACCCAACCAACACGGTGGTGCCTGGTTTTGGGGCTGAAGTACAGAAGCACCTTCAGTGCGTTGGTGCGCTACTGTTGTCGTCGGCCACTTGGCTACGCTCATACATAAATGGAGCATATTGGTGGCGAACGGTTGCGCTTGTGCTCGGTGTGAAAAGAGCTCCTTGCTTTACCCGACCGGCCACCTTAATGCCTCTCTCCCGCGCAACAACACATTTAACACACGAGCACCACGCAAGATGCACTTTTGTATTGATAAAAGAAACCCGTTTTCAGCTGGGATTAAATTTAAATAACCATCCATACACCTCGCAAAACCCACTGCTCCTGCTATCGCAGCGGAGAACTGAGTTCGTGTACAGATTCACCAAATGGGATGGTGTAAAAATTTGAAACAAAAACTAGTAAGTAAAGAGCAAAAACACATATCACACTTCACAACAATGTTGGTTCC